>NW_027210368.1:0-79087 GCF_027789765.1 Dendropsophus ebraccatus | reverse complement strand
AGCTGGCTTTCTAGTGCCATCTATTGGAGGTAGACTCCTTTAAAATATAACTGGAGAACATTAGCCAAACAAGCATCTTCTTCTAAAATGTCACTTAAAATTTCTTAAGGATTAGGGCAGGGTGACATGAAAAGTTCTTTTACAGAAGCCATGCCCTTTTTTTAGAAAACATAACTTAGTAGGAACATTTAGAGCTTTGGTAATATCGGGCAATGTTAAATTCATATGCATTTTATTAAAGTGAAAACTTTATTGGCTAACAAGAAAAAAATATATTTGCAATCCTAGGTCCCCTTCACACGTCAGGAAAATCTATCCGGATTTCTAATCAGAAAATCCTGATAGATTTCCTGACCCATAGGGTTCTATTGGGCATGGGCCCAGAGATGGTAAAACAAGTCCTCTAACTGTCTGGAACTCCAGCACGGATGCCCCATAGAACTCTATGAGGGCATCCATAATTCCAGACAGCTCCGGATGCGCATCCAGAAACTGTCTGGAATTCCGAATGCACTGCTTGGCAGCCCAGGCCATTGCTAGCACCCAGGCAAGTGCTATCAGGTGCCGATCAGCTGTACATGCTTCTAATCAGAAGCCCATGCAGTTAAATGCGGTACTGTTACTTCTGGCCGGAGGCAGCATTATGTCTCCTGCCAGAAGAGGCCGCTTTCTACCTCTCTTAGCGTTGCGGCATACAAGTAACGTCACTTGTGCATTTGCAAAGACAGACAGAGAAGATGGATGGGAACACCGTTGCAGCCTGCAGCAGGTGAGTATAGCTTTTTATTTCTCCTCCTTTGTATAGTCAGGAAACACTTCAGGCTTCCTGAAGTCTTCTGAAAGGCTTCCTGATCAATGTTTCCTGCAAGTAAAAATGACCATGGAAGTGTGAAGGGGGCCTTACTGATCACAGAGGAAAGTTAATAAATGTATAAGAGCACAAAGTATAACAAATGTTAGATCTTCGCATGTACCAAGTATCATGGGAGAGATCAGTGATGCATGGAGACTCATTTATGGGCGATGCTTCATGGGGAAAAAGTATGCAAATTAGATTTTCTTTAAATGGTAGAAAACAATATTATAGCAGCCAAACCAATGACTGTGCGGTCAGGGCCTAACACACAATAGCTGAATTATTTGTATGAGGCTTTACTTAATTGTTGACTGCATGTCTCCTGTTTACATTGGAAGATGTGTGACTGACAAGCAATTATTTGTATATGACCACAGCAATAAGCTAACAAACAAGTGATTGCTTGTTCTTCAGCTGGTCCCTGAGTCTTTTACATGGGGCAATAATCAGCCACTTAGTTTGATAATCACCAATGTAAAGGGCTGTTAGGACATGTTACAGGCAGTTATAGACCATTAAGATAAACCAAAGCAATAAAACTGAGGATTCTGTTACTGATGAAAGGAGAAGGAGAGTCTGCAGTGATACTGTCATGTCTGTACCTGTTCGGTCCCCTGCACCAACACTGCTTGTAAAACATGTCTGAGACTGCGCTTTTGGTCATGATTGTGCTTGCATTCTACTGTATGTTTCATTTGCTCAGTCTGAACTTCACCTTGTTTCAGTTTTGCTGTGTGGTTTCATGTTGTACACGGTCTGAACACAGATCTATTCCCTCTGCTTGGTAATTGATTCTTAAACACACCCATCTCTTCCCTGCTGGTCCTCAAACAGTAACCATTCTCACTATTCCTGTTCCTTCTGTGATTGCAACCCAAACGTCAAAAATCCATAATTGTCAGCACAGAATATAGAGCCTGAGCTGACTGTTGTTGATTTTTGAAGTTTGGGTTGTATACACTTCCATTATTGTGGACGTATAAGTGCGGCTGATATTGGGCAACATATGCTGTTAAAGTGACTCTGTACCCACAATCTGCCCCCTCCTAACCACTTGTACCTTCGGATAGCTGCTTTTAATCCAAGATCTGTCCTGGGGTCCGTTCAGCAGGTGAGGCAGTTATTGTCCTAAAAAATACTTTTAAACTTGCAGCCCTGTGTCAAATTGGCGTGGCCTAGAGTATCTGTGCCCAGGCTTGCACCGCCTCTCCGTCCCTCCACCCCACCCTTTCCACCATTAGGAATGACCCTGGGCAACGTTCCAACACATGCAGTGTTCTTACAGGGGATGAATAGGAGAATACCTGCCTGGGGCATTCCTAATGATGAAGAGGACAGGGAGGAGGGACGGAGGGCTGGTGCAAGTCTAATGCACAGACTCTATAGGCTACGCCAATTTGACGCAGGGCTGCAAGTTTAAAAGTTGTTTTTTAGGACAATAACTGCATCACCTGCCGAGCGGACTCCAGGATAGATCTTGGTTTAAAAGCAGCTATAAGAAGGTCTGTGGGGGGCAGATTGTGGGTGCAGAGTCGCTTTAAGTGATAGTGACTATGCTCAACCTCATCTGGTCAGCCTAGTATTTTATGCTTGAAGCTATATACCTGTGATTTGAAACATTTTACCCGATCAGGCGCTCTGACTATATTTTCTATTTCCTATTCTGTGGAATGTCAGGGTTCGGTCCAATCATGCCTGGGGCATCCCATAAAAACCTGAGTTCAGCAATCTGTTTCTCCTATGGCTCTACTAGGCATTGCTCTCACCTAGCCAGAATCCTGCTCCACACTGATGAGGGGCAACACCCCGAAACAGCTGTATGTGGATGGTAACCTAGCCTTGGTTTATCCCTTGTCATTACATTGACTTATAGGGCCACTTAATATGGTGGTTTTGGTGGTTTCCTAACAGGAGCTGCCCCTTGGCTGGGTCCTTCCCGGAGGGATATCTGGCTAGTCCTGTGTTTTGAGACTCTTCAATGAGGCTCCACGGGCTCCTCTTTTGCATATTCATGTTTCTCAGGGGGCAATGCACCTAGGACTTCACTGCATTGAGCGCTTTCACTAGCAGCCGGCAGTGTTGTCGTTTGGCTGGTCTCCCTGAGTTCAGCAATCTGTTTCTCTTATATCCCATAAAAACGTCATTAACCCACACCTGGTTGCTAACTATTAGTCTCTGTTTGAGCATGCCACTGATTCTGACCCTTGGCTTGTTTCACCCTGGTTCTTGTTTGTTTGTCTTGTCTGCATTTTGTGTTTTCACTTTTGGCGTAGGAAGGGTCTGTGGCCAAGTTGCCCTCTACTGCATAGGGTAGCTGAGGCAAGCAGGTAGGGACAGCTGGGTGGGTAGCATTAGGGCTTACCGCCCTTGTCTCCCCCTTCCTTCTGTGTTTCCAGCAGCAGCTATTGGCATAACAGATCCAGAGTTATGAATGGCATCCATAGAATGGGTCATACATCCAGGTGTTAGGAGAAGTTCTTGTGACTATGACTGGAATGTTCTTATTAGCTTGAATTTAAGTTAATACTGTACACAATAGTAAAGAGTAGTTTTATGATTCTATTAAAGTGAATGTATCGTCAGAACATGGTCCAGTGTTTCATTCAAGTTTTTATGTGAAATAATCTGAATAGTGAAATCTTTTAATGTTCATTCATAGCACTGGGCCTAAAACTAAGGGCCCTACTACACGGAAAGATTATCGTGCGAAAAATCATTATATTGATTAAATATAAGTGATAATCTTGCTCTGTGTGTGTGCAGGTAACCATCAAATGAAATGAAATAATGAAAATCGCATCTTTTAAGCTGACCATAAAATCGTTATTATTGGGAGAAAGCATAAAACTGCTTTGTCTAATAGGACCCTAAGCTAAGATAGCGCAGAATTCTGCCTTCTATCTGTTTGGAAGGGCTCTGGCGCCTCTGCTCTCTGTGCCTCTCCGCTCAAAGAATTGACATGTTAATTCTTTGAGCGGAGAGTGGAGGCGCTTTTTAATTAATTAAATTGTACCTGTCAATAAATAATTGATACGTCATAGAAATATGTTAAAAGTTTTCATCTTTCCAGGTCTGAGTTTTCAGGCCTATACCAATTGGAAGAACAAGCTGGAAGAAGATCATGCTTAGCATGGTCCTCTCCTGGCTCTTTGTCACATGATCAGTTGGGCTCTATCTGATGTAAGGATATGTGAGTCTATGGAGTGCGACTGATTATGTAACAGGAAGCTGGGGGAGGACTGCGCTTAGCATTCTTGTTTTCCTGATTGGTATGGGTGCAGCGTGCAGCGTCTCTATTTATAACAAAAAAGCAAGTGGCCCGATACAGAGATCGGCAGGGGATATGGAGGTTGTACCCCTGCAATCTGTGTCATTTTTTTTTTTTTCATCCTTACATTTTAAGAGCCATTACAATTTCATGTTTCTATCCACAGAGCCATATGATGACTTTTTTTTGTGGAAACAATTACATACCATTTACCATGTGGTAAAACTAACGTATTCTACAGGTCAGTACAGTATGATTACAACAATACCCAAATAGTATTTTTATAATGGCTTACTAGATTTAGAAATATAAAAATAAATACATAAAAACACTTAAAACCTCCCTATTCTGGCCCCTATAACACCCCCCCCTACAGTGCTATATGACATTTTCATTGGCATTTTTGCATTTGCATTTCCTATTGCTTTTAATTCCAGTTTTGTGAGATATGATGTGACCAAAAAACTAGTGGGATTTCGTTTTTTCCATTTATACCATTCACTGTGGAGGATCAATAATGTTATATTTTAACAGTTTGAACATTACTGAAAGTCGTCATACTAAATATTTTACTTGAAAATGGAAAAGGCAGCACCAAGTGTGCTATAAAAGGGGCAGGATCGCCAGTAAAGCTCACACATCTCACAGCAAAGGCCAACCCTACCTATTGGGACCCATTGGGAACACCTTATCATTTAGTTCTCTCAAACATGTTGCACAGGGTCCCTGTATTCAAAAAGGGCTGCAATAAAATAATATCGACTTCTACTGTGTGTTACACTACAGAAAAGGGACTGGACTCTTCATTTTCTAACATTTAAACTACAATTCAGAAAGCAGAGGGTCCATATCCTGTTTCTGCACAGGGACCTCTGAAAAATAAGCCAGCACTTCATTCATTCATTCAATTATTCATTCATTCATTCCCTAAGAAGCTTCAGAAAATCCAGTCCAACAATGCTCAGAAGCCCCATTGGAAGATATATTGAGAGCAGACTTTACAAGCCATTCATTCTTTTCATTCCCAAGTGCAATTCGCCCTTGTTCTGCCGATCAATGGAGGACCCAGTGGTCCATTTTATTTTTTAAATGACAGGTACATTGTAACCAGCCATACAGTATTGGACATGTTGACATTGTGTCTTTCACTGTTGCCATGACTACGAGCCCGACGAGTCAGCAGAGTGATCTATCTCAGATATGATGTCACAACTCCCTGGAAGGGATCTACTGCATGGGGATTATTAATGTTTCTACAACCCGCCGTTGACTCTTCATAGACATGGTGCCTTGCTTTCTAAAGCTGTTACTGTTGCTCATGACTCCAGCACATGGTAATCGATAACTGCAATTCTTCAATTAATGTCATCAATAACTTTAATCCTAATTGGGAGGAGCTCAGTTAATATATGTGCTATATGTGTAGAGGGGTGTGGTTATGTAAATTAAAGAAGGGTTAGTGCTTCCTACTTCCTTTTATATTATAACCTTTGTCCCAGAAAAATTGCAATACAGGAAATTTACTATGTTATTCTGTTCTGTACACGTAGGCTAGGGCACAGCCACCAAATGTCATGTCACTCTCCTCCAGGACTATTATCTTCTCAATATTTTCACTTCTATATTTTCCACTGTCATAAACCCTAACCCATCATGTATTTATAGGAGCAGAGAGGGAAAATAAATGTATTCAATTTATATAATTTTTTTTTTTATAGGCACAGGTATAGGCAAGAACCTGGAAAAATACATAGACACCAGAGGTAAGAGGAACTAGATCCAGACCCAAATCTTATGTACAAGTCTGCAAAGGTCACAATGTTGTCCCATAAGTTCTCTCTTCTATTTGTCCATATACAATGTAGTATGGAATGTTCTTTCTTCCTTTTTGTTTATGCTTATTCTTATCCTTTTTAACAGTCCAAGAACTTTTGCGAAAAATCATCCTACCTGGAATTATGATCATGATCCTGTTCTTCATCTTCTTTTCTAATAAGAGTCAATGGTAAGTTACATAGATCTTTCATTCATTATATTATATCAGAGGTGTCAAACTCGAATACACAGTGGGCCAAAATTGAAAAATTAGACAAAGTCGCGGGCCTTGATATTTATTAAAGTGTACCTGTCGTTAAATTTTTTTTTGCAGAAATTAATAGTACAGGCGATTTTAAGAAACTTTGTAATTGGATTTTTTTAGCCGAAAAATGCATTTTTATAATGAGAAAGCAGTTTGAGGCTCCCCCCCCCCTGTCTTTATTGTTCTCTATGGAGCGGGGAGGGGTGGAGGGAGATGAGACACCAAAACAGGACAACAAAGAGTTAATTTACAGCTACATCTCCATTGAAGTCAGCACTGACCTCTCTGACCCCTGTATAGAGGCTTTCACCCAGCTCCTGCTGTGTAATCCTTTGTTCTCTACTCTCTGCTGCCGACTAATCTCCCTCCCCCTCCCCTCTCCATAGAACAGACAGGGGCGTGTCTAATGCAACAAGACATGATTTCCTGATAATGAGCAGTGAATGAGGGAGGGGAGGGGGGGGACCTGGGAAAAGTCTTTTTCAAAGCAGATAATGCCAAATTTGCCTAATAAACCCAATTACAAAGTTTCTTAAAATGGCCTGTACTATTGATTTCTGCAAAAAATTAAAAGGGTGCATGCAGCATACCTGGTACTGTCAAAGCGGAATACAGTGTTCCTGACAGTGGCGTGTGTCTCCCAGCGCTGTTCACTATGATACATTATATGATAAATTGCTATGACATGTAAAGTATAGAAAGGTAGAGAAAGCTTAAGAAAGACAATTAAGCCCCCAATATTGTCCTACATAGTAGCCAGCCCTCCCAACAGTTTCCCACATAGTAGCCAGCCCTCCCAATTGTGTCCCACAGTAGCCAGCTCCCAAAATAGTGTTCCATACAGTAGTCAGCCCTCCCAATAGTGCTTTATATCGTAGCCAGCCCTCCCAATAGTGTCCCATACAGTAGTCAGCCCCCAATAGTGCCCTGTATATTAGTGGGCCTCCCAATAGTGCCCCATATAGTAGTTAGACCCCAATAATTCTCCATATAGTAGAATCCCTCCCAATAGTGCTCCACTTAGTATTCAGTCCCCCAATAGTGCTCCATATAGTAGCCAGCCCTCCCAATAGTGCCTTACATAGTAGCCAGCCCTTCAAATAGTGCTCGATATAGTAGTCAGCCCTCCCAATAGTGCCAAATATAGTAGCCAGCCCTCCCAATAGTACCACATATTAGTCCTCACTCACTTTCTGTGGCCTAGAAGATCGTAATATGAGTGGTCAGAGCACCCATCCAGACCGCCCATATTATAATCTGCTGCAATGTCGGCGGGCCAGCTCTAGGAAATCAATTGATTGATTGAAAAAAATGGCACAGTGGGCCAGAGTTCTATGCTAATTAATGTTTGATATTGTTAGGGGAAGTTGTTATGCCCTCAGAGCTTTCAATGTATTTTCTCTACCATATTAGGAGGATTATTTCAGAGAAGATTGGTGACACCCCTGAAGACTGCCCCTTAGAGTCTGTCATTATCCACAAATCAGGTTAGAAATATAACTCCACAGAATAATATATGGCCATGAGATCATCTTTATTGTGTTACTGCTGAATCTACACATGTATTGCTCACGGCCACTGGCACTTGTAAGGGTAGCGCAATGTGTGGGTGCAGGTGCAATAGAAAAATGAGCACAGAGTCCAGCACTTAACCAGTGACTTTTACTGAAGAGTTCAATGCAATACAGGTTAAAGTAGAAAACAGCTTGCCAGTTGCAGGTACAACTAACAGTGGTGCTTGAGGTAGTGACTTAGGTAAGCAGGTAATAGGAGAAAATGTGTAGCTTGACTCCGGAGAGGTATAGGGTCTGTCTTGGGGAACTTGCCTAGGTAGAAGTGTACTTTGCCAGAATAGTGTAGAGCGTGACTTAGTATTACTGTAGAAAATCCTCATATTCACAGTTAGCAGAAAAATAAGTAGATAGAAGACCACCTTTTGTCAAACCAGCCCAAAGACTGTCAGGTTCTGTAGCATGAGTCCCAGGCTTGAACAACTGGGCAAAGCTAATTCCTCAAGATTACCCAAGGAAGTTGAGCAGTTACCAGTAGGATACTTCATCCTAGACCCTTTGTCCTACTGAGGACCAATCCCTTGACTTTACAGACTGTGCTGACTTGTTGGAAGGATCCCAGGTGTAGGCAAGGTTGACCCAGGTGACAGTTACCCCACCCTTGGGCTTAGCAGCACATCTTACACAGCTTGTAAGTCTCTCTGAGGAAAACTGTGTCTTGCTCTCTTCCCTATTCACTAAATAAGACCCCCCCCCCACCCGGAACTGACTTTTATAGGGGTGACCAGGTCCAACCTCCCATTGGTGGGGAAGTGTTAGAGAAAAGAGAGGGAAGAAGTGTAGTTGGTGGGTTGTGTGTGTGGTACCTGCACCTGTGATTGATGAAACAGTGAACAGAGAAAACAATAGTTAACCATTTTTCTTTAGCTGTGCACACAGGCAAACGGGAGAGTGAGACACCAAGTGGTGATGGCGCGATAAGGCACCCATTATCCCAGAGTGTGACACCTGACAGAGTTACATTTTAACAGGTGGCATAAGAATTAGTGGCCCACCTGTACCGGGACACTACAATATTGCTTTCTATAATCATTTCTTTCTCTGTTCTTCCAGAGGAGGTAATTTCACCAGAGCCAAAGGACATAGAAAATTTGGAGGGCATGGCCTGAACAGCACCAGACAAGACCCCACACCTAAAAATCTTTTTTAGTCACCTGGATGTAGTGATTGGCTTCCTTTGCCCCAGAAGTTGCCATACCTAGACATCTGCTAAGAACTCGACCAATCCGGAACACCATAAAAAGCAGGAGTGACCACATGTAGATCCATCAACCTATGAATCCTTAGGAATATATCAATTAAATGGTCTTCAGGCATGCCACAGACCCTAGTTAGGTAATTGATAACTAGATTAAGAAAGGTTAAGCGAGTTGTTAGACCCAAAGTTTTATTAGCAGTAGTCAAATTCCTGTGCAACACTCCAGAAATGGGTGACAATTCATTGATGGCCTATCCATAGGGTAGCCATTCAATAGCTGATAGGTGGGATGCTGATGTCAAGCGGCCTCCACTGATCAGCTGTTCTGCAAAACCTGCAGCACCCAGATGTAAACATTATACTTGGCTAGACGTCTTGGCTCTGTGGTCGTGCTGGGTTACTGTAGTGTAGCTTTTATTCACTCCAGTGGGAGTGCCATATTGGAAAATACTGTCCCTTATTAGCTCTGCCCTCATACACAGCAGCCAGATCTGGCTAGAAGAGGCCAGAGCCCCAGAGAAGAGCAGGAACCTGGACAGGTGAACAGAGTAATATGGGCTGTACTTCCCAACCTGTGATTCCACAGGCTGCAGTACTACAACTCCTATCATGTCATGATGGGACTTATAGTTTTACAACAGCAGGAGAGCAACAGGCTGGGAAACAATAATTCACAGGGCTGCACAGTGTACATGGGGGGCAGACAGGGGCACACTATATAAGGGGGCAGACAGGGGCACACTACATGAGAGAGCAGACAGAGGTCCACTACATGAGGGGCAGACAGGGGCACACTACATGAGGAGGGAGACAGGGAACACTACATGAGGGGGATACAGTGGCACACCACAGGAGGGGGCAGGCAGTGGCACACTATACAAGGGGCCATACAGGGGTGCTGTGGCCCAGGGTTGTTCGGTGTTAACAGCAGTGGGTTAGGTGGTGTTTTACTTGAGGACTTGTCACAGTGCCCAGGAGTGGTGATACCCACCCTTGGACACACTGGCACTGGGCCTTGTAAGGGGAGCACAGGTGTGGGTGCAGGTGAAGGTACAGGTGCAATGGACAAAAGTCCACTTAAACAGAATACAGCTTTTACTTAGAATCTTCAGTGCAATACAGTTAAGACTTTTGGAAGGTAGTGTAGTATCCCACCACGGGTGTTTCTAGTTTAGACACCTTTTGCAAAAGCCTTGTGGTGATGAAGGTGTATGTAAGTTTCACCACTAGATCTCACTATGTATCACTTTGTATGTATTGCACAGCTGTAGTCACTACAGAGTTACTGTCTTATTGTGTGATTCTGTGCACCAATGAGACATGCTCTTTTCTTCCTACCCATCTCTAATCTCTTCTCTTGGCACACTTTCTTCTCCACCACTCACAGGGACTTTTACACACCCTGTAGGAAGTAGTCACTTGGGGAGAGGAAGTGTAGCGCCAGTGACTTAGTTAGTTCTTCTCTGATTCTCTGAGGAGTAGGGCACACACAGATCAGGCATCCCTGCTGAACTTAGCCAGAACCTTGCTCTGCCAGGTTCCCTGTCCAGGACAGACTAGCTGTGATAGTTGACAGACACATATGGAGAACGCAGAGATTTTCTTTCTAAAAGCTACACTTAGAGACACTATGCAGTGCTAGACAACTAAGGGAGGACAAGTCAGAGATCACCCCAGCCCTAGCCGTGGACCTCTTGAAACAGTGCAGGGCGGTATCCTAGGACAGAGGAACTGATCCGGATAGAGCTAAGCAGCCGTAACCAAGGCCTACATACTCTATCTCGCAGCCTAGGTGACACCGGGACACGCTCGGACACTTATAGTGATTCATCTCAGGTAACCAAGACTGGGGCTTGTCACCCTGGTAGGACAGGTAACTCAACATTTCAGGGCAGAAGGTGGTTTAGTGACATTCGGTCGACACACAGGCACAAGTATTCTCAAAGGGGCTCTCCCGACATATGCCTCTCTACTCCTCTGAACTCTTCTATTCTACTCAACACTCAACTGAACCAATACTGCCACTCTACCTCAGCACTTCAGCATCTCTCTGCACAGATTCAGTGAACTCAAGTCTGTATCTCAAAAGTCACTAGTTATCCTACCATCCTATATTGCAAGAGATTTTCAGTAAGGATCAGTTTATTTATTCTACTTAGTTACCAGTTAGCACTGGTGTCACGACTATACCATCATTGGCTGAGCTGTATTCCAACCACCGACATAACATCATCCCGGCAGTTGGGCACCACACAATCCGATGCACACACCACAGTAGAAGTGCACCAAAAACAATCACAACTATGCAATGTCCTTTCCCTTGATGGACAACACAAAACTTCTAGCTTTTCGGTGCTTACCGTGCAGATGAGTAGTTAAGTTGAATGGGTTGAAGAGGTGTAGCTTAGTTGAGTATGTTAGGAAGTGAAGCTGAGTTGAGTTGGCTATAGGCTGTCTTGGGGAGCTTGCCTAAGTAGTGCAGTACTCTGCCGGGATGGGTTGACTTTGTTTAGAAAGAAGACTCTCGTACTCACGGTTAGGACCAGAAGACAGAAAAACAAAACCTTATCCCAAACAAGTCCAGCGTGTCAGGTTTGGTAGTACAAGTCCCAGGCTTGAACAACTGGGTGAAGCTAACCTTTCAGGAATACCCGAATAGCCAGCTCAAGGTTCAATGAAGGGCTCAGCTGATGCTATTTGCTCCACTGTGAATCAATCGTGGCTTTGGATTGTCCTGACTGTAGAAGAATCTCTCGCTCTTCTATTGGTGGGGAAAGTGCTAGAAAGAGTGAGGAGTCAAAGTGTGATAGGAAAGAACAGTGTGTGGCACCCGGGCTAGTGATTGGTCAGAACAGTGCAGCAAAAACACACAGTTAACCTTTTTCCCTTCAGCTGTACCAACAGATAGGGGAGAGTGAGACACCAAGTGGTGATGGTGCAGAAAGGCACCCATCAGCCCAGTTGACTTTGAGCTGATCGAATACAGGACTTAGTGACACATCTGTACTGGCACACTACAGGGGTACACTACATAAGGGCGAAGACAGTGGCACACTACATGAGGGGGCAGACAGTGGCAGACTACATAGAGGGGCTTTCTCTCATACACACTATCTAGGAGAACTAACTAAAACAGGAAGCCCCTACCTAATATAGGGTGATGTGACAGCAAGTGAAAGTGAGAGAGAGCGGTGTACAGAATATATCTTTGATTGGACAACACATAAACAAAGTTTAACCTTCTGGGACTGAAGTTGTGCACTGGGGAGAAGTGAGACACCTAGTGGCTGGAGAGGAAAATCACAACTGCCAGCAGTGGGTGTGACACTAGGATACTACATAGATGTGACCTGAAGTTGTCTTCATAGCAGCCTGAGCCGAATGAGACTTTAGCTACTCCCCTGCATCATGCTAAATCCCTGTCTTCCCTTTCTTCAATAAAGCAAAACAGGGAAATCACTTCTGGGAATTGATGCTCCATAGTCAAACAAACATACAAAATGTTTAGGGGTGTTTCTGTACATGCATTCTCTCTCAAAGGTAAAAAAAAAAAAAAAGCTCAACGTAATGTCACATCCAAGGGGAACAGTGAGCCCCAAACTAACCCAGCCAGTCTTCCAACTTGCTTGGGTGATCTGCCCTAAACACCAGTCCCTAACAGGGTGAAGGTCCCTACGCAAATTACACTGGTCAGTCAGGAGAGAAGAGAGGAAGTCCAGATCAAACCATCGGGAACACTAAAGGCCAAATCAGAAAAGAAAATCAAAGCCAGAAATACAGCAGATGTCAAACCCAAGGGACACAGTATTAGAACAAAACCAGAGGCAATACCAGAATACAGGCCAGGTCAGTCAAAGAGGTCATGTAGTATGCAAATCACAAGTCAGGAGGATGCAATTAGAACCAGGAGAAGAAGAATACAGAGGAACGCTAGTGAAGGCCAAAACAGGATCATGGGTACCTATTAGTAGTAAACACCCATTTAAATCTCCCCTGCCAAGAGAGCTTGGAGCGCCAGAATCACCTCCGATTGGCCCCATGTTCTCCTTCCCTTATTGGGGTCATCAGGGCGAGTCTCCAGGGAAACCAAGCCTCACTCCCCAGCTATGAACACAGGGCGCCAGACTTTAGATGGACACCTAATGGGCCCAAAAAGGCTTAGTATGTCATATATTCAAATCGTTCTCTCCTTATCATAAAACTCCATTATACTCTTAATACAATAATGCCAGAGAATATAACATAGCTACACTCTTCCATTTCATTGATGTCTTCTATGGGTCCAGCTATGGAGGAATAGGTATATAACATCTTTGCCAATAACTAGTGAATTATATAAAAATAAATAAACATTCTCATTACATGTCAGTTATTGAGTATATCTCACGTTTGCCACACTACACACACCATACTAAACTGTTAGGCAACAGTGGCACCTGTAGTCTTTTGTAAAAACTGCTCCAGTAAGTGTACAATTTCCCAGAAGGAGGTAGTGCCCCCCAGTGTCAGAGGAGGTGGGAGCAGCCAGTGTCAGAGGAGGAGATGGCAGCCCCCAGTGTCAGAGGAGACGGTGCCACCAGTGTCAGAGGAGGTGGGAGCAGCCAGTGTCAGAGGAGACGGTGCCACCAGTGTCAGAGGAGAAGGTGGTCCCTTCCAGTGTCAGAGGAGACGGTGCCACCAATGTCAGAGGAGAAGGTGCCACCAGTGTCAGAGGAGACGATGCCACCAGTGTCAGAGGAGGAGGTGGTGCCTCCCAGTGTGAGGAGACGGTGCCACCAATGTCAGAGGAGACGGTGCCACCAGTGTTTAGAGGAGGAGGTGGTGCTCCCTAGTGTCAGAAGAAATTGGTGCCTCCCAGTGTTGGGGGTGTGCCACCCAGTGTCAGAGGAGAAGGTGGTGGCCCCAGTATCAGAGGAAGAGGGGGTGGCCCCAGAGTCAGAGAAGGTGGTGCCCTCAGTGTCAGCAGAAGAGTAGCTCCCAGTGTCAGAGGAGAAGTTGGTGCCCCCCGGTGTCAGAGGAGGTGGTGGCCCCCAGTGTCAGAGGAGGAGGTGGCAGCTGCCAGTGTCAGAGGAAGAGGTGGCAGCCCCCATATTTTAAAAGGGGGAGATGGCAGCCCACAGTGTCGGAGGAGGAAGTGGTGCCCAGAGTGTCAGAGGAGGAGGTGATGGTCCCCAGTGTCAGAGGAGTTTCCTGTTCCCTGGACAAGATGCAGACATCATGTGGTGAGGAGTGGCCATATTCCCCAACCTTCCCCACCCACCATCCTTGCATGTTCCCCATTCGTCATGTAAACAGTTGGATTCTACAGCCAACATAAGGGAGAGATTGGGTGTTTTACTTATGTTCAATATCTCAGTAAATCTCATCTCTGGTTTTTTTTAATAGCTGGGGATAAAAAAAACCTGATTAAAAAAATCTTTATTCTGATTGTATGGCCTGGTAGCCCCTTTATTTCCTGAGAGTGTTCAGATACTAGGGCCTTTTATCAGAATTATCCCATCTCTGGAGTGAGGGTGTTTGCTAGGATCCTTCATTACTGTGATAACCTCTATCGTTGTGACAGGCGCCCAGGCTCCGGGACAATGAACAGCCATGCACTGTACCTCACTGGTTACTCTATGGCCATTGAGCTGTGTGATGATGCATGGCCACTTATTTCCTTATACCCCATGGCCACTTATCTCCTTATACCCTATGGCCACTTAACTCCTTATACCCCATGGCCACTTATATCCTTCCATTGGCCACTTAACTCCTTATACCCCATGGCCACTTATCTCCTTATACCCCATGGCCACTTATCTCTTTATACTCTATGACCACTTATCTCCTTATACCCCATAGCCCACAGCCACTTACCTGCTTATACCCCATGTCTACTTATCTCTTTATTCCCCATGCCCACTTATCTCCTTACACCCCCATGGTCACTATTCTCCTTATAACACATGGCCACTTATCTTGTTATACCATATGGCCACCTAACTCCTTATAACCCTTGGTCAATTATCTCCTTATACTTCATGGCCACTTACCTCCTTATACCCCATGACCACTTATCTCCTTATACTATATGGTGTCTTAACTCCTTATAAACCATGGTCACACATCTCTTAAAACCACATGACCACATATCTTCTTATAACCTTTTTCTATCTTTTATCTATGGGTCTTCATGGTGCTTACAGCTTCTTGTGTATTCAGGTATGGTGGAGTCTTCCTTGTAGAAGGGAAAAAAATCCAAATGCCAAAATTTAATCTTCTCTGTAGACCTATGTTATATTCTCCTAACCACAGTTTTGCTCTCTAGGTAAAACCACTTTATGATGAATTTATTTCGGGTTCCTGTGTTGAGGGGCACAACGATACTGCAATCCTTGCTTTCCCAATGGAGCTTGAGTCTTTCCCTCTTTTTCAGCTAGGGAGCTTTCTGCTTAGTTAACTAGGCCGGGCTGAAAGTCACTACTTGCGGTTCCTAGAAATGTCTAGAGGTCCTTGTACTACTTCAGCTCCGAACGTAGAAACAGACAATAAGAGGCCAGTTTATCTCTTCCACCAAACTCCAGAAGTCCCCCCTCTTGGGTTCCTGAACTGAGGACTTCCACTAACAGTAGAAGTTTAGGCCCTTTCCTGGGTGTGCAAAATGCACCCAACAAACACTCTCCCCGACAGTCTCTTTGTCTCATCCCACCCACTGATCTCTAGAATGAGCCGGAAGAAGCAGACAGCTAAGCGCTTCTCTCCCTTTTCCGTTTCACTCTCTATCCCACTGCATAAGATGAGCTCCATAGACTTATAATGTAGCCCATCTCCTTTGAGATGGAAAGGGAAGCATACCATTCTTCCAGCTCAGTCTAGAGATCTTTAGGAGTCTAAACACCCAGACCCAGATCTATCAATACTTTTCACATTTCTGTCAAAAGTTTTTGCAAAAGAAATGGACACTTTAACAGAAAAAATGTTCATTTGCTCGAAAAGACATATAGTAATATAATGGTTAAACAGCATGCAAGTCTTCCAAAGCCCCCACTTCCATTCTTCAATGCACTTGTGTGGGGCTGTCCAGCTAGCAGTGCCAGCCGGACGCCATCTGCCTTGACACTGGGACCTCATAATATTCTTCTTAATTACATTAGCAATGCCATCAGTTCTGGTATTAAGAGGGGCATACGGAGATTCCTTTGCCAGCCTGTGAATCTCTAATAATTACACAGAACAGCAGTGGCCAGATGTGAGGAGAGAAATGAAGGTGGAGAAAGCTGGGAGGACGGCTGGGGATAGGGCTCAAGTACATTAACAACACAAGCATGGAAGGCAATTATTTTTCCTATTATGTATATAACTAATCTATTCATCCAATGTAAATAATTAACACATTAGCATTGTACTGTCCTATTAATGACATAAGAACCCAATGTCCTTGGTGTCATGGGCACCACATATATGAGTGTGGATTCATACTTAAAGTGAATGTATATCCTCTAAGACCATTTCGACTTTTAATTGAACAACTTGTGCTAATGGATTTCTTAATCCATTCATGCTCAGTTTATCTGATAGGAAAGCAATTAAATGATAAAATGAGGAAAATGATAGGAAATGAGTTAAATGATAAAATGATGCCACTGCTAAATGAAGCTTACTGCATACTGTGTTTGTACTGACTTCAATGTATAATCAGTATGCAGTAAGCTCCCCCTAATGGTGGCAAAGTATATTTCTACTGCTATTCAGGGAATTTGGGGAAAAATGCAGAGAAATAGAATTCCAACCACTATAACATTACATTTAAGGGTTTGTACAAAGATTACTACTTATGACCAATCCTTAGGATAACCTTTTTAAGGTCCTGTTTACATCTTTCTTTTGCTTTTTTGTTGCCAGTATATTAGGGTACTAGCAAAATGTTATGCTAAGGGACACTTAGGGTGGGCCCATTCATTTTAATGGACTGAATCTACTGGCAACTACATTTGTGGGGGGGGGGGGGGGGGGGTTGATAGATCAAAGAGCAATTGCTCTACTGCTCTTCTGCTTCTCTGCACAAGGTTTGATAAATCTTCCCCTTTCCTCAAACACATTTCTGTAGGACTCGAAAGCATAGTCTACCAGTAAAAAGACCCTTGTGGACTATGTCTAGCCCATTTAATGAATGGGTCCACCATGGTACTTTTTGCCAATATCCCAAAATATAAGGATGACATAGACAATAACTTCAAAGTAATTGTGACCCATGCTAGAACGAGGTGTTGCCAGTAGAGTTCAGTAAAACTGGATTTAAAACTTAGCTTTTTTTTGAGGTTGAGGTAAAAAGGTAATCAGCACAGCATCCCTAAAGGGGTTATCCAGGCTTAGAAAAACATGGTCGCTTTCTTCCAGAAACAGCACCACTCTTGTTCCCAGTTTGGGTGTGTTTTTGCAAATCAGGTCCATTAAAGTGAACAAAACTTAATGTGAAAACCACACACAACCTGTAGACAAGAATCGTGCTGTTTCTGGAGGAAAGCAATTATGTTTGTTTAATCCTGGAAACCAAAAGGAAAGGATCTTGTGAATCTTTTTCCTGATACAAAGGTTGTGGTCCTGGCTGTCAGTGAAGTCATAGATGTACCAGTTGCCAAAAATATCAGGTCTACGCATTCCTGCATTGTGGATTAACGTATCAACAGATGCAGGATTGAAGGAATTTTACTGCTTTTATATTATCTATAGCTAATTCTAGTAAAAAAAAATATTCCTAATAACAATGACCTAACCCATTAATTCTAAGTTATATCTTCTTAGATCTTCTCTCTTGACACTTGTCAATACATCACTGACCCCAGAGGTTAATCTACCGCACTCTTCTCTACCATGAGACTAGTAAATCCCTTGAACTCCAATACTGCAGTAAAACAAATAGTCATATTTATTGTGATTTTTATTACTGTTTTAATTCAGCTCATCCTAGAAAAAGAATTTGTGACATCAAAAAGTATTTATAACGGTGTCTTGAGAATAATACATTAATCTGGTTTAGCAAAGAAGGAGTCATGTTAATAGGCTTCGATTTATGGAGGAGTAATAAAGAAGGTATAAATAATTAGATGGAATATATGGGTGCTAACCGAGTCTGGGTCTGTAAATCTAAACCGATATGTCGTAGGAGAGAGTAAACATTAAGCCTTGGTGTTACTGACCTGTTTGTAGGAATGAGAACATGGAGAATGTACTTTGTGAGTGACAATGCCTATCACAAGGTGTCCTCTTGCTGGAACCTCAGTAATCAAGTGTAATCTGCAGGGGAATCCCGTAGAAAGCAATCACATTTCCTGCAGCGCCACCACAGCACAAATTAATTACTACACTGTTCATACTAGAATTATTTGTATTTCCAGGATTGGGAACCTTTGCGTCAGAGACACAAGACAGAGTGAAGCCCTGTCATTTAAACCCGCCAAACTGTCCCTGCCCTTTGGAGTGATTGGCTCCTTAACAGGCCGGCCCCAACCTCACGACTGAATCCTACACTGGAAATTGTGTAACACAAAAGACAGGGACAAGACGATACAACACAATAAATGCAGAGTCCACTAGCGAGGTTGGTAACTATTGGTCATTGCAGTACAAAGTCATTATACAGGACAGTAGCCAGGAAGTCAATGACAATAATCAGAATAAAAGGGGAAAACAAACTAAAATCAGGATAGCTAGCTAGGCACACTCGAATAAAGCTCTATAGCAGGCAATGAGGCATAGGAATAACAGAACTATAAGGGAGGTGAAGTTCCTGCCCCAGGTCTTGATTCGGACATGGGCTCCAGCCACCCCATAACAACTAAGGCTGACTGGCAGCTGCACCTGCCAGTCAGCCTAACTATGAGCAGGCACACCTGAGAAGCCTGGCTGGGGAGAGGTGCAGCCCCACCGTGGTTTATGTAGCTAGGGACGGCGTTGGCGCGCCCCTTGCAATTGGCCAGGCCGGCTGTCACGGATGCCATTGGCGCGTCCCGGAGGCCGTCGGTGCATTCCTGTAGTGGGAAGCAGGGCACGCTGGCTCCTGACACTTTGGCTTTAGCTTTGCTTGTCCAGGTATGATGGGAATTGTAGTTTTGGAAGTCTGAAAGTTCTCCATGTCTGGTGTATTGCATTGGACATATTAGGTCCCTCAGGTTGGCTACACTTTCCCTAAGAATAGTAGATCCCAATCAACTCCGATATGTACATTCATTTAGCGTCTTTATAAGTTATAAGCAGTTATGTCATTTATATGTCATCACTGTCATAGCTGCAATTATTGTGTCTTTCAGGGAAGATTATCACACACATTTACAACTATAATAGGTGGGAGATATGTCATATAAAGAAAACTAATACTTCAGAAAAGGGATATGTCTGCAAACAACTAGAATTTAATTTATAACATTAGGATATGGTGTGAATTTCAGATGGGTGGGTGCCTAACCACTGGGAACCAAACCAATCCCAAGTATTCAGTTGCCATCTATTACAGGAGTACTCCGTCGATTTGCTTTTTAAGCTTAATTAACACACATTACAAAGTTATATAACTTTGTAATGTGTATTAATAAGCTATCTGCCCCCCCTTTCCCACCCCCGAAGAGCTGAAGAGAAAGAAAGTATACATACCAAATAACTGTCGACCCTGTCCTCTTCTCCCGGGCACCATTTTGGGTCAATGTCGTCAGAGCAGGGGGCGGGCCTGGTCTTCTTTCTCTTCGGCATCTTCCACAGCAGTGAATGGGAGAGGAAAAGGCTGCTGGTGCACTTGCGCACCAACAGCCTTTTCATTGGCTGGAGCGCATCACATGGCTCAGCCTTGATTGGGATGGAAAGTATATAAGCTGTGTGTCTGTGTTTTTTTTTTTTTTTTTGGTCCGGCGGAGCTCTCCGTTAATTTCCCCAATGCAAATGTAGTGTTCCACTGTATATCCTGTAGGATGGAAACGCTGGTCTGCCCTCCAGCCACGTGGCAGCTTCATTACAGTGCCGCAAAGATTGAAACACTTTCTCAGCTCCCGGCATGCTATTGATACATCATGCTGGGCGGGGAAAGACTCCACTACAGGGATTCCCCGTCTGTAGTGTCCATAGAATACGGGATGTGGGAATAGGCCCTAAGGTTTTAGGGTGGGTCCAATGACTTTTTGGCTGCCATGCTACAGATTTTCTCTGCATTCTACTGTGGGCATTGCAGATTAATTCAATAAATACCCTGTCCTATAATAAATGGGAACTGTGTGAGGTACCCAGCTCAGGGATTGGCTAAATAATAGTGGCATTTAAGACATGACAATAAACATGTACATAGTTAACCCTTATGTGCTTTTCCTTTCAGCTCTTTAGTCCATCACATGGGCTATAGTGACACCTAGTGGAGAAAAAAGGAGAGTGCAGGACCTTCAACCCAGAGTATACCTGATAATTGTCCCGAGCTACAGGTGTACTGAAAAACAGCAGTGGCACACCTGCTCTGGGACTCCAAAGTCCTTCTTTACTTTTGTTAAAGGGGCTATCCAGGATTAGAAAAAAACGAATCTACTATCTTACAGAAATAGCGCTACCCCTGCCCTCAGGTTGCATGTGGTTTATCAATTCAACTGTATTCACTTCAGTGGAACCCAGCTGCAAAACCATTGGCCAATCTGAGGACAAGAGTGGTTTTGTTTCTGGAAGAAAGCGGCCATGTTTTTCTAATCCTGGTGAACCTCTTGAGGGTGCAGCACTTGCTCCAGCCATTGTAATACCGAACACTAGAAAAGTAGATGGTCTTGGCTAATGTTAAAGGTCATCTGCTTCAGTAGATCATTGAATTGTAACTATTTTTACCAATTTTACTTAATATTCACAATTCTCCTTTTCCCCTGCTCTTCAGTTCATCAGGTCTTTGCCACAGTAAGTGCTAGACTACTGTACATGGTTATATAACAGAAATATATTCAAGCATACAGTCAAATTTTCCCTTGTATGCATTACAACTGAAAAACTGGATTCTCAGAAAAGCCCTGATGACATATCCTGTAGGCTTTGGGTATGGTGACACTTTTGATAGTGACTGATGAGTTACAAGTATCAGTCATTACACATACTCCAGGAAACATGAACCAGTGGTTTATATCATTACATGGTCCCAGAGTCTATGAAGGTGCTTCCGAGGTACAGCTATAAGTGACAAAGTTATATGTATGTCATGTGTTATGTCTATTGTTAAATGATATAAAAGACAATGACAATCATTACATAAGCCTCAGTGATCAATACCAGCTAGGATAGAACTCACTACAAATGCATGTGATGGGTTTAATGCCATTTATGATGCAGCTGAAATGACTAGTGTAACCTTTATATTATATTATACTATATTATATAAAAGTTACTGACTGCCCACGAATTGCTTCTATTTTGAATAGAGATGAGCGAACTGGGTTCGGGTTCGAGTCGATCTGAACCCGAACGTTCGGTATTTGATTAGCGGGGGCTGCTGAAGTTGCATAAAGCTCTAAGGTTGTCTGGAAAACATGGATACAGCCAATGACTATATCCATGATTTCCACATAGCCTTAGGGCATTATCCAAGTTCAGCAGCCACCGCTAATCAAATGCCGAAAGTTCGGGTTCGGATCGACTCGAGCATGCTCCAGGTTCGCTCATCTCTAATTTTGAACCTTCCAGCAAGCAGGCTAACCATTGCTGACAGGTCTTGTTTCATGTATGTAGCGTATGTTATATACATTAAATATACAATATATGTATCTTTTTTTTTTTTTTTTACTTAGAATTGACAGATTATTCATATTGTAAAAAGCCAGACCATGGTGGGCATTGACTAAATATACCAAGATGAGGGTATATTACCTGTACAACACAATGGACAACAGAGGCAAATGTACTGTGACTATTCTATTAATACAATGCATTAGGAAAGTTTTCAGACCCTTTCACTTACTTTTTCACATGGGGACGGCAGCAGACCAGGGATTGGTAAGGGATGCATCAGAGAAACAGACAGGAGTGCACGGTGAACAGGAGCAGAACTCATACAGCAATGCCATGGGTGTTGAGCTGCCCCTGGGTGCCGCCTGACAGTGCTACAGTTAATAAGAAAGAACAAGTAAACTTTTCAAATGTTTAGTTTAGCTGGTTTACTGACTCTTGCCAGAACATTTGTTTCTGATTAAACTGGTTTGGCTTGCATCAAAACTCCAAAATACTCCAAAAAAAACAAATTTAATTTAATGTCCTTTAAAAACCAATTCACTCCCCTACTTGCAGGGTTCCAGAAGCATGTATTTGTCATTGAATTGAACGTCAACCAGATTTGATAATTGGGAAGGATATTGTTAAGATGTGTTCCTGTCATCTAGCCGCCACCAATACTTAAACCTAAAGCCTGAGCCATACATAGGCTGCCTTTACACAGAGAGGTTTATCTGACAGATTTTTGAAGCTAAGGCCAAGAATGGATTTGAAAAGAGGAGAAATCTCAGTCTCTCCTTTATGACCTGTTCCCTGTTAAGTGTGTTCCTGGCTTTGGCTTCAGTAATCTGTCAGATAAATCTCTCTGTGTAAAGGCACCCTTAGGTTATGTCCAATTGATTTGCTATTATTACTGCTCCTCCTTGTAGCAGATATACCCATTGTTACTCCCAGAGATAGAAGAAGTTTGACACGTGTGGTGTACATTAGATACATCCTGGTGTATTCTGCAGACTTATAAACTGACTGAAGTTATGTCTGCTCTGTTCTGCTGTGCCGGCACCCCAGCTGATTAGAGGTTTGCACCCATGTCAAACAACGGCCGATGTCTCAAATGTTTACCCGGCCAATACTGCAGTATCGGCTGGGTGAACATCACTTCATTTTACTTGGAATGCGGGCATATTCGGGTGTGCCCCCACTCCAATTAACCATAGACCACAATGTAAAGTACGGCCAGGAGCCATACTTTACATTATGTGCACAGGCTATTTTGTACAGCTGCTGTTCACTAAATAAGGGCCACATAAAATAGAAATGTTTTTTTTTTTTTGTGCGGCCGCATAGAACCCCGGCCGTAGTGTATACAGAGTGTATACATCACGGCCGATGTTCTATATACTACAATGTAATCGCACACTGCCAATAAACAGCAGCCGTTGTTGCAACTTGCAATAATGGACGTTGTTTATTGTAAAAATGCAGTGTGTGAACGTGGCTAAAGGCTGCATCTATACTTTTCTACCAGCCCTAGGGCTACATCCAACCCAAAACGGATCTATTATAATCTGCTACTGGTTACCTACCACATCTGTTGGAATTATGTTTAGTTATGTTTAGCTGGTTATTTAAACCTTTCCCATCTCACTTTATAGCTGTTACTCTAACAATTTGCACTAAAGGTGAAATTACAATGAATAAATGTATGAACTTATATTTTTATAGTGTGATGTATCACGAGATGTAAAGTGAGGGATAGGAGTATATAATATTCCTACTGTTCTATGTCACATACTGTATATATTGTATACAGAAAACAGCAGCTCAGTAGCAGCACCACCTGCTGGCAGGTAAAGGTAAGTCGTGGAGAGTCTTCAAATTGCCGATCTATGACATCTTGTGACTTTGGCTACAGGAAACGTTTCAGTTATTTTTATCATAAAAATCCTGAATAATATATTGTGTGAGATGAACAAATGAACCTGCTGTTCTCTGTACTCGAGTCTTTAACAAAGAGATTATATTGGATGCAGCACAATAACCTTAGTATTTGGAAGAGCACATATGTGTCGGTCATCAGCGGCCCATGCAGAAGGGGCAGCCATAGGTGACTTAGACATGTGACCATCACAAACCTTAATCTTAAATCTAGGTACTTTTATTATATAGTGCTGGTCTTAGTTTATTTGTTATTTGGTTATTGTTCATTGGAATCATTTCAGCACTGTCTAGTGATGCTGAGCTGCTGCTAATATTATTGTAGTCAATAGTGACCATGCAGCATTTTTATGGAAGTATTATTAGGCCAATATATACCTATAGTTATTTATATGCTGTCTAACCCTACCCTATAGGAAGGGGGGGGGGGCACGAACAGAAAATAATACACACAGCATCATCAAAGTGTCCCTGTCATTTGGAATAAAATTTAAAGGTGAACTACAGGCTGGGCAATTTCTTGTAAAAGTGAAAGGGAGGCTAATGGTAAGATATATGCATATTATAGATATTTTCCACCATAAGCGAGGGAAAGGCTGGATATTACATGCTCTGAGATTGTAGGCCTAGTATCTATAGTGTATTTGATCAAATGTTATGCTAAGAACCTCATAGCAGTATTGCAATTTAAAAATATCTACCGTATATACTGCATATATCTTTGCATTTGCAGCGTGTAACTGCACTTTTTTGCTTTTGCTTATGTCATGTGTCAGTCAGAGTCCAAGTGCTAAGAACCCCACAGATTATTAGATCCAGGATGAAGATGATTTTCTTGTATTATTCCTCCAAGAACATGGCCAAACATAATCCACCTTCTCATCTTGTGAAACATTTCCATGTGGCTCTCGCTGAGCCGTGGACAATGGCCGGCCCTGAAGCTCCTATTAACCTCAATCAGTGTTGAAACACGCTGAAAGGAAGTGACATTAGCATTTTTTGCAAAAAAAAAAAAAAGATAATGTTTTAAAAAGGTTTGTCCGCATTAGCAGAAAAGGTTCTACAGGGTCTGGCCATCTCAGACATATAGCTTCATTAGATGAGAGGGGGGTAGCTGCATGTTGCAAGTCCAATAGCTGCCGAATTTTACTGATGTTGTGATGACATCGGGTAGCTATTGGACATCATGTACTTGCCCCTCTTATCTTGATAGATATACTTCCAAGATGGGCACCAGGGAGTATATCAAGTAAGACAAAAATAACAAAATGGGAAGATAGCCTAATACTGTTATACATGCTACTGTTCAACGTTCACGCAACATACTTTTTTATGAAAACAATGGCCGTTGTTTTCAATTTAAACAATGACTGTTCTTTTCATACTGCAAAGATTTCTACTGAAGTCAATGCAAACAAAGGCCGTTGTTCCACTCAATGTATTGAACAACGACCGTTGTTTGCTAAGGCCATTGAAACAATGAGCATGCAAATTTTTCCAGCCATTGTGAATTGATATCAATGCAATTTCAATGCAACAACAGCCCTGTTTTTGAGTGACAAATAACGTCCATTGTTTATACGCTGTGTAAACATAGTCTAATATTGCTAAATACATTGCATTAGTAAATGGTTTGCACTAAGTAATTTTCCCCAAACTGTAACCAACGACATTGTCATGATTGTATACTCAAGTCCTATTGACTGAAGGGAATATTTGCAAATGACAAAGATTGCATAATTGCTAAGTCTTCTTATAAGAGAGCTGCACCATGGAACTTTCTAGATGTATTATATGAAGCCGGCACCAGCGGCTTTAGTCTTGCAATTATCAGGAATGAAAAATCTGCTAGAAAGCTGATATAATATATAAACAAGTGACTAAAATTCACTGCTTAGTTCAATTTCCTTCAAAGTCCCCATCTTGTTGAATCAGACAGGATTTCTGGTTAGCGAGCGAGCGCAATAAAGAAATTCATATATATATTTGATTAATTGCACAGAAACTGTCAGGTCTGCAATTATTTGCACATCCTGAGCAAACAGAGCAATGAAAATTCATCATATTCACACTAGACAGATTCCATAAATGATGGAGAGCCCTTTTTTTTTTTTTTCAACAGAAATCATCCACGTTATCCTAAATGATGCACTCACGACTGATCTGGCACCTGGTTTAATTTGGGGTAACCAGAGGGGATTTCATTACGGGGTGTATGGAGGGAGAGCTGTAATTTATAAAGCTTGTTGATGCAGTCTGTTGCTGGTTAGGCATAGCGTGCTCACTGGAGCGTCCTGGTGGCTTCTGGCAATGAAAGGGTCGGCGGAATGTCCCAGGTAAACATCAGATACCTGTCTCATTCATCATCATTTTGTTCCTCTCGTTTTGTCACAGCTGTGAGTATTTAAGGAAGATCGATGATACAAGATGTCTCTTCTTCTCCCCTCCACCACCCTCCCAACTCTCTCGCTCCACTCCAGGGGCTGAGTCCAAGGCAGAAGCAGTCAGGGCCTTTATCATTTAACAGTCAACGTTTGTCACTTTTCTGCTGAGGGGCTGTCATGGGATGGGAGTCTAAGTTAGCTACCGAAGAGTTAAACGGAAATGCTGAAGCAAGCAGTTCCTAGCAACAGGCAAAAATTCTTTCAGATAAGGATTTTGTCAAAATTTGGTCACATCGAGTTTGGTTTGAAGCCCAACACAGTCTGCATGTTTCTAGGCAGACTATAAAGTATTATATTAAGAGGAGAAAGACCTCTATCCTAAACACTGCAAAGAATCTACCATATTTTCCAGCGTATAAGACGACTCTTTAACCCTGAAAAATCTTCTCAGAAGTCGAAGGTGGTCTTATATGCCGGGTATGGTCGCTGCATGCGGTGTGGAGGGGTCAGGGGTCGTCTTATATGTCCAGTCACCTTATACGCCGGAAAGTACGGTACAAAGAGCATCTCTCTCTCTGGAGGACCTGTCCTGTCCTGCATGAAACAGACAATCCATTGATTTGAATGGGCACAGTGTAATGCTTGATTTCCCCTGTGGTGGCGCTGTTGGGAAATTTAACACATTGTCAGGTTTCCCTAGAAATAACTGTATATTGTATATCTCTTTAATTAAAATATATTAGCATAGCCAAACCTTAAAGTGTTCTTTACGGGGAGAGGAGGGGTAAGCTCTGGTGTCGGCTTATTCCTCCCAAAACGATATTGTTGAGTAGTGAAAAACCATCACACCCAACCCAACCCTGACTCCTCCACCAACATCTTCTGTAGATGGGGAGTCAGGAGGCCTCCATACACCTTTTACTGTGGCCGGTTCAGACAAATATATTATAGCAAACTAGGAGCAATGATTAGGTTTGAATAAAGGTGTGTGAAGGCCTGATTGGTTGAATGTCTTTCAGGTGGATAAGAAATAGAGACTATTACTACCATAATATAACCCAATAATATACTGTACAGTATGAAATACCAGTAAGGCCTTGATTATATGACTTTTTCTACAAATGTCACTAATATATGCAGGGATACAATCATAGAGTGATGGCGATGTATACCATGAATACTTATGATGGGTCCATTAACTATAAGGGCCAGTTCACACAGAGTAAAATAGGCAGAATTCTGTGGCGGAACTGTCAGTCTCAGTGTGACACTGTTTCTTTAAGGGAGGGCTCACACTACTCCGCTGTCTGCGGCTGTCTGCTCAAAGAATTGACTTGATTCCGCAGCGGAACTGTCTGCCGATTTTACTCTGTGTGAACTGACCCTCATGGGGCGAATATAATCTACTAGTGCCTGCGTTTGTTCCATTTCCCTGACGTATCCTTGATTTTTGTGGGACTTAAAATACTTAGTTTACTTTTTTGAGTAGACTATTTGGTCCGTCTTCCTCAACCTCTATATGAAGACCACTCTTAGAGCCTCTTAATGAAAGGGTCTAAGGAAAAGAAGATCTTGGTGGATTCAAGAACAGAGATGAGATTTATTTCTGGTCCTACATGGAAAATAGGGCTGTCAGTTTATTAGACCTCAGTTTCAGATATAGATCCCAGTTTGGATTTGGTAGTGCCCAATTGCCCTGCGATAAACAGGAGGTCCTGCTCTTGTACAGTACATTAAGTGGCTGGGGGCACCTGACCCACTGAATGTAGTGACTAGAAGCTGTGATACATACAACATACAAAAGTTCCATATTCCAGGTTTTCTCATAGAGTATATACTTATAATTTAATCTTTGAAAACTTCTACTTTTGGTCAAGATCATCTCATGGTCACAGATACAAATATCACATCCAGATGGAATGCTATACCTTCTATTTTACCACTATCTTTCCTGTCTTTGCAATGTGTTTTTTTATCGCGGCTTGTGATTGATTTTTCATTGTCTTACAGTCACCTACAGTATTGCTCTTTCTAATAAAAGGTATTAGTTATCCACCCAAAAAAAAAAAAAAATCTACGTAATTTGTTTGACATAGTCGCTAAATCAAGTTTTATAGGTTTGTGTAAGTTACTGGACTGCAAGGTAATAAACACTTATCTGTTTCAGGAGGTTTCTCATTTATTTTCCCATTATAAAATGTCCTCGGTGTCTCTCCAAGTACTGTCACCCGACAGGATTCTCTTTAATCACGCTGTCATTAAAAATGGCTTACTCTCTATTCAATGCATGGGCAAGATGAGAGATGAGCAAGTTCAGGGGTTTCTGACAGTTTGCATTACTTTACAACCATATTTCCACCATAAAATATGGATCCATATGGTTCTATAACAGGAAATGTGATGGTTTGCTCGTGTGTCTAGTCTATTAATACTAAAAGCTCACCAGATTTTCTAACATACCATCAGCAATGAACCTTAGAAGCTATGTTCACATTCACAACCAAATTTTTGTTCAGTGTGGCGATAAATCTAAAATTAACAGTAAGAAACTTGTAAACTGTGTAAAATAAAATGTTATTTTTGACTTTGTGTCTACAGCTAGTATAAAGAATATTAATCTCCATGGTAACAGACAATAAAGAAATTCTACGTAGCCTAATGCTGTTCTCATATGGTTTTATACTCTTTTCCATTTGTCCCTTACTTTGTGCTAATATACATTAGGTAGGTTATCCAGAAATAGAAGCATGCAGAAATGACTGCAGGATCAGACTACGTAGAGTTTGCTTGTTGTCTGTTACCATGGTGATCCATAGTCAGCAAAAGGAACTGTAGGCAAAAAACTTTAGCAACTTTTAATCAACGGCCATTTTAAAGTTGTTTCATGTTTTCTTTTTATCTGCATTGAAAGAATAAAAATTTGGTGGACATCTTTTTTTCAATCTTACCCTTACCCAACATTTCTGCCAGGGAGGATAGATAGATAGAAGGGATTTTTCTTAACTAATTCTTTAATCTGGAATACGTGTTAAAGTGAAGATTTTTACATCAAGAGACTGGTGCCAGTGCGGGGATGCTGGTGCTGTGGTCTATTCCAGGTCACTGGTCTGGCCTGAAGCATTGGAAGCGGGCCCGTCAGCTCCCAGTGTTACGTTCTGCCCTCCCCTCTGTGAAGCGGCTCCTATTAGAATCAGTGGATAAATTAGCTTTAAAGTGTAATTGTTATATTTTTTTTTATTGCAGAAATCAGTAGTATAAGCGATTTTAAGAAACTCTGTAATAGGTTTTATCAGCCAAAAAAGCCTCCTTCTGTACTCAAGAAGCAATCTCCCAGCCTCCCCCCCTGACTTCTTATCTGTGCATTATCAGGCAAACACGTCTTCATTACATAGAAGCCAGTGAAAACGGGCTCTGCTCTCTCCATTCTATCCTTATGTAGGGGGGAGGGGCCGAGGGAGATGAGGGAGCAGGAAGAGGTGACATGAAGGTCAGCTGTTTGTAGACTCTCTGGGCACCTAAACCGCAGGATTCTGGGGTCAGAAAGGTCAGTGCTTATCTATGAACTTACTGAGAGAAGATTGCAGGGTGTTGTGCTGTGCAGGACTGCTCCGTGCTCAGTCACTCCTAACAGCCCCTTCCCTCTCCATAGCCACATAATGGAGACAGAAATCCTGCTGCTTCTGAAGGGAGGGGGGAGGCTGGGAGATTGCTTTTTCAGTCCAGAAGGAAACTCTTTTGGTTTATAAAACCTATTACAGAGTTTCTTAAAATCGCTTGAACTGTTGATATTTAATGTTTTTTTAAAAAAAAATGGCCCTGAAATGACAGATACGCTTTAAGTAGAGGCATTTAGCCAAGCTTCACTTGAACTATTGGCACAGATTTAGCCTAGGCATACATGGTGACACGGGTCTCGCAATGAAATTATTTATGGAAGTTTTCTGTGACTTGCTGTCATGCAACTTTATTATAGAGATTTGACTATAATAACACAAAGTCATGTGTGACTTGAAATCTTCCACCAAAAATCCATCAAAGTTGGAAGTCACAACCACATGTACAATCATTACATGCAACGGCATGCAACATTGCAGCCTTTATTACGTGGGACCAAAGTTGCGGTGTAGCCCTAGCCTTAGTTCACTCCATTAGCCTGAATATCCCTGGACAAGGAAGAATGGATTGTTGGTGCCCTCACTGGTGTTAGGTAGGTTCCCCACTGACGCCCCTCTAGTTACACCTCTTCATCTCTCAGTTGACCACTACCTTTAGCTCCAAGGAATTCACAATCATTTTGAGATCCGTAAATTATTCCTGTTGGAGACCCCCTGTACCATCTGGTTTTATACAGGTATCCATCTATTTTGCTGGGATTGAGGGGACTACTGCTTGCAGAATTTATTTTGCCTATTCAGATCTTGTAAAACTAAGGGAACCTGCACCTGAACTCAGACCAGACCCCTAATGTCTATATTCTTGGTGGTCTATAGCAGTGACAGAATTAAGTTCTATATCCCTGGTGGAATATGGAAGCAAAAGGGTTGACCTCATTGAAAAAGTTAACAGTACATTGAACAGTACTGGTGGTTTAACTCAGTAAAAGAATCAATGACTGTTTCCTTGGTGATCTAAGGCAGTGAAGAGGTTTATGTCAACATCCCTGGTGGTCTAGGACCCTCTCAGTGTCTCCACAGCTGCAGCACCCCTTCTCTTAGCCGCCCCCCCCCCCCCACTGGTATCTTCCAGGTCCTGTGATGTTGTGGCCCCACAGGCACTCTCCCCATCATAGAAATCATGTTTTGTTCCAATGCAAAGTAAAAGATTTTAAAATTCGTTGCCTGCTGTTGTCAGATCCAGAGTTGCACATTTGGCTTTGGATTGTAGTATATTTTTGGCAGAAAGAAGCTTCATTTTTGGCCTCATGATTATAGATGTAAAATGACTTTATACCAGTAAATTGTACAGGTTCACGTCATGGCACCCATAGAAGTTTATGGATCCAGAGTGTAGCTTTGATTTATGTGAAATTGCTTCTTGGATAGAATACTTCTCCAATGGAAGAACAGTATGGGGACACATAGCACGATCAGGAACTACAGGCACAATAATTACAATAAACTTTGCATAGACCACTTACCAGGTTTCTTCTCTATAACAAGCGCCTATACAAGTGTTTGGAGCTTTCATGAAGTTTCACATTTAATTCAATAGGAAAAGAATTGTGATTCATTCAGTTGGATGTTCATCAATGGGATGCTACCCCCTAGAAGCAATAACGCTGGTAGTCTCACATGGAGTGCCTGCGGTTCTGTGGAGAATCCCTGTGAGTTGTAAAGTACTCTACGTATTATACAACCATTTCTCTACCTGCACCCCATAGATATAGTTCAATCTATTCTCTTACAGTATTGATCTTCAGAACTACGAACCAATCCCTGACCGCAATTAACAATGAGAACAAACTTCAAGCAGATGTGGTTGGTAAATCTACAATAACAGAATTTAAACACGCCTGGGATAGATATATATCTATCCTAAGATAATAAGAAAGATAATACTTAAAGGGCAGACTAGATGGACCCAGTAGTCTTTTTCTGCCGACAATCTTCTATGTTTCTAACAAATGAATGGATTCTATCTATACTTAGAGATCATGCACATAGAGTAGCTATGGGTATGGAGCTTGTGTGACACTATGGCTCCTTAAAGGGATAAACCCATCTCAGCTTGTTGTCCCCTGTGCACAAAGAATGAATGGAGTGCAGATGCAGTGAGCACTACATTTATTGTAGGGCAATTACATCACCATCCTGTGGATCAGTGGAGGTCCTAGATGTCCAACCCCCAGCGATCAGCTTGTTATCCCCTATCATAAGAATAGGAAATACAAAGCTTAGATGGGCACACACCTGTAAAGGGGTTAGCCTCCAAACAACACATAGCCTCTATCCACAGGTTAGGACAAATGTGTTTTCGCAGGGGGTTTGTTTGCTGGGTCACAAATAGGGGTTTACTTTCTAGTGCTGTATGTGCTGAAATATTCTCAATAGTGTACATAGAGTACACTGAATTCTGTCAGCTTCAACTGGAGGTACTGGAGAATACATGTACCCTTATGGCATATATATTATGTCTCTATACAAAACAACATAATAAACCATGATAATGCAGTATGCATTAGTCCCAACTTAGAAAGTTTGTCTGCACCATACAAATAAAGGGAAAAAATAAAAAGATCCCAATATGTAACATACATGTAGCACATGTAAGAAAAGTCAGGCTGGCCAAGACACCACCTTGATTTTTATCAAATCCATCATAAAACGTCTCATACTTAAAAAATCTAAAAAGGCAGCGACAAGCCTGCACTTACACAAAATGGCCACCGGGTGGAGGCATTGTAATCCTTTTCACTAGTTTCTACCCTTTTAGCCATAAATACCTTCCTTCTTGATATTCGTCTTACGAAGGAGGAGGCATGGAAGAATTATATTTAAACACAGTGTACAATGCAATAAATGTCCATTAGCCAGAATTAAAAGGCTTCAATGAACCAAATTCTCCAACTTTCAGATGAATGTTTCAACATGCGAGTTTGCTTATTAATTAAATAGAATAGTCATTTTTAACAGCAGGATATCATTTGCATTATCTGGATTTTTTGTGCATATTTTCCCTTTCTTCTGCCTGTGATAATGATCCTACGATCTTTGGGGACAGAAAGCAAATGAGTTTTAAATGCTTCGATTTCTAAATGAGAGGGGAGCACTTAAAGCAGGTTGTCTGGTCCGCTCTATATCAAAACTCGTATTGACAGCAAATATAATTTTTATAACTAAATTTGGCAGGAATTACAAGTTGTTGTTGATTAGTTATACTTTCTGCAGGTGCGAGCAAAAAAAAAAAATCCCCCAAGTACCTTCAGGTGCCATTACCAGAATACAGGTGCAATGTATGGCTGTTGTGTTGATGAAGAAGGAAGTTGTCGTGATTGCCTCCTCCACGTTATGACAGTAAATTGGCTGCTATGGAAATATTATGAATTATTTGTTGATCTAATTTCATAGTATAGAAGAGTTCTGCTATGTAAGAAAAACAGCCTGGTTCCATATACCCCTATAACGCATATGGACTAAAGTCTTGACTTTGGACCCTCCTCTATGACCCAGAGTGGAGAGTTGCAGAGTATCCGCCATCTGTAGCAGATCAAGCTTGTCTATGTGTTAATATCACTGTAGGGCTGACTACAACTTATAAGAGTTTTCTTACCTTAAAGGGGGAGGTACAGTTCTGCAATACTTTGGCGTGTGATCTTTGGGGTAAGGATTTTGTACTGGGGGTACAACAGGAGTTTCAAGTTAGGCTTTGCTAACCTCTCCATCATGACTTCCATACATTGAGAGTTGTGATGAATCTGTCACACGTCAAATATCTTTGGTTCCCATTGGACTCCATTGTCTTGTAGCATGCAGTGCAATTTTTTCTGTCAACCGGATTGTAATATAATTTAAATTAAAGCACCCAATGGGAAAGATTTATCATCGGTGTCCCTGGCATATGATTTTTGAGCAAACCTTGGTACAAGCCCCTCTTGCCTGATGCATGGGCCTCCTTCTGCACGTGAATTATCATGGTTTACACCTGAAAACAGGCATAAGTCATGGCAGAAATACCAGAGCAGGTGTAGATTTCTGCATCCACTGTGTGACAGGTCCCACCTAAAATAAGACACCCCAACTACCTTACCAACTAGCCTAAAATAAGGCATCCCTTGTTAATAAGGCATCCCTTGTTAATAACGCACCCCTACTCTAAACTATGGCATTCGCTGAAAGTAAGGCCGCCTGTTGCCACCCAGGACTCACCTAATCCCCTTGTGGACCTTTACTGCCTGGTCCATGGCCCCCATGTCCTCCACACGTCCCGCTGCACGCCTCACCGCATGCCGCCATAAAACATTTAGCCACATGCTTAATACACACTGCTGCATGCTTAACGCAAGTCATAGATGTCCCGCCGGCACATCCAGATGCCCTTTTGGTCCCGCTGCAAGGATGTATTCCGCGGAAGTCTGGGGGATTGTCTTATTTCTCTCCTCCGGGCAAGGGGAAGAGAAATAAGAAATACCCTGAAAATAAGACACGGGGGGAGATCAAAGTGTAAAGTGAAACTGGCTCAGTTGCCCCTAGCAACCAATCAGATTCCACCTTTCATTTCTCACAGACTTTTGGGAAAATGAAAGGTGGAATCTGATTGGTTGCTAGGGGCAACTGAGCCAGTTTCACTTTACACCATGTTTGATCAATCTCCCCCATAGTACATGTTTTTGAGCAAAAATTAGTATAGTCTTACAGGAGTCTTATTTTCAGAGAAACACAGTATCACTGCAGGTTTACACATTTTTACAGTCTTATGGAGCCGGATCCCAAAATTAAACAAAATCGGCAATAAAGCCTCTGACAAAGCTATGAGCAGAGCCTTATGTCTGTGGCCCCAATGGTTTTCGAACTGGAGCCCTCTACAACCAACTTATTAACGGGGTTAGCAGCGAGAGATCACATATTTCTCCTACAGAGGAAAGGATCAGCACTAGAGATGAGCGAACCTGGAGCATACTCGAGTCCATCTGAACCCCCAACTTTTTCCAATTGATTAGCGGTGGCTGCTGAAGTTGGATAAAGCCCTAAGGCTATGTGGAAATCATGGATATAGTCATTGGCTGTATTCATGTTTTCCAGACAACCTTAGAGCTTTATCCAAGTTCAGCAGCCCCCGCTAATCAAATGCCGAACGTTCGGGTTCGGATCGACTCGAACCCAAACCCGGTTCGCTCATCTCTAATCAGGACCCTTTAAAGTCCATGGCTGCAGATTTCATCCTGGTTGTACCAAGTCCTGCAAAGCAAGAAGGCCTTTTTGAATCAATGCTCTACATTGTGTATCATAGAAAGGGATCATAACAGGGTCCTAAAATACTGATTTTGTTGTTATGAATGCAAACCCCCACTTTCATGTAATAAATCTGGATGCCCTAATTTCTCTTCATCCAAGTATAAGGCAACATTTTCCTGTATTTCTGAATCCCATAACCAAAGTCATGTGATTAGTCAAAGTCAATTACATACTTACCTTGAAAGCGCTAATAGGTCTTACATAGTCCATGTGCTGCCCTCATTAATACTCATGAATATGTATAAAACTTCTCGCATACATTGAAAATGTAGAATCGGTAAATGTAAACACAGAATTGTTAATGCGTTGTCCACTTTAAGACCATACGAGCACTAAGGACTCAAGAAGTATAATAAATTCTACATGATTTTATTACCACCATGTGCGCAGAACTAACACAACTACAAACCTTATCACATACTGGTTCTGTACGGGATTCTGACAGGGTCAACATCCAGCCTACACCAACACAGGCTCAGTAGGGACACTAATCTAAATCCCTTTAATATTTTAAAGGCCTAAGATAGTAATAGTAATGAAAGTAGATTTTTAGAAGTGTCAGAAATCATCCAACGCTACATAAGAAAAAGCTACCATACAAGCTTGTAACAAGATAGTACACAGGATTCCAGATGTCATAACAATATTTTCCCCCCGGGGTGTTAAACATTTGTTGGAGATGTCAGAAAATAGATTTAACCACCTTACATGCACCTTGTAGGGTTAACGTGAATAACATCAAGATGTCTCTGGAAGATTTGGAGTATTTTATGGAAATATACTTGTATAGAGATATAGAGATCGGTCCATTAAACCTTCTGCATAGATAGGAACATTTTATTTACTTCTTGAGAACCTCTTCCTTCTGGGAGAGATCAACATCTCCCGAACACTTGCTATATTATTGGCTTCTAGTAAATGCAATAGCTTTATATATTTAAAGCGAATATACCACTTTACTGAAAAAATATTTTTATACTTCCTGGTCAGTTCCAGCATGTACCCGATCCCATTTTTCATCTTGCTGCTCGTCAACAGTGCTGGTTTCTTGATCCCGCTTTGGTCCGCTGTATGCACAATTGCAGATCAATAAACCAGCGTTGTTGGCAGACGGTGGTTTGAAAAATATACCACGCAACCATGATGTACGCACCAGCGCCAATCAAGTAGTATAAAAACTTTTTTAGTAAGTGAAGTGGTACATTTGCTTCTTAAATTTTTCCCACTTTGACCATTCCCATTTTTTTTTTTAAAGCCCTCTCAATCTGATGCTGGAATCTACATTAGTCTATTGGGAACCTGGTGAATGTTCAATTTCTCTAGTGCTATCACAGAGAAAATACTGTAAATTCCTTTATCAATGCAATGCCTACCGATCCACCAGAGAAATGCTCTTTGCCGTTGCACTCTTCTTTGGCTAGTAGATGGAAGTCCTGAATGGGGAGTGCTCGTTAGTGTTCAGTAACCAACTAGGCGTTATCAATCGGGGGTGGGGGGGGTGGGGGGTGTCCCTGCGCTGTCTGACACTGTCAGCTCTGATTGGATAGTGGGAAATTGTAGGTACACATCCCCAACTGGTAAAACCTAATTGGTTACTGAGTCATACATTTCTAATATGAATAACAGAGGAACGACACATCACAGAGCTATAAGAAAATATGTTTCAGAAATGTTTATTTCAAAGGCGATACAAGTATTTTGTAGTTTTTATCATTTTATTATTTGGCGTAAAGTGTATCTGTTGCTTTAATGAATTTTTGACATGTCCCAGAGATATGAAACACTTTGATCAGTGGGGTCTGAGAACCAGTAACGAGAGAAGCATGCGGCTCAACTCAATCTCTATGGCACTGAGATGGTCCTATAGACTTGCATTATGGCACCATTACGGTCACATGGTAAAGAGCTCCTTGCTCCAGCTTGAGATCTGATAAATACACTTGCTATGTCTCTACGATTGGTCTTTAGTTTGAAATCAATCCACTATAATTCCCCAAAATAAAAGTTCATATGTTCAGAGTCAATGTCAGGTCCTTTAGGAATTGTTCTAAGTGTGTGCAATACAAGAGGGTAGCACTTGGGCTAAAATGAAGCAGTTTTTTCCCCATATGAAGAAGACATTTCTACGTTCCTACTGGATTGGGTAGGAAATGTGCAACTATGGGTACATTTATTGGTTTTGTACCTGTGTAAAAAAAAAACAATCCCTTTCAATGAGATGTATACCTTGTTCTGAGCTGATCACTTGTGGCACACATACCCACAGATATTTCTGCCTACTCCAAGAACAAATTTACACAAATATATTGTAGCGTCAAAACCATCAAACAAAAAAATTCCATTACTTGGAAAGATCTCTGGAGAGCTGGAAAGGTTGTCAACAGTCTTCCAGCAGTGTGCTCACGGCATATCGCACTGCACTTTCTGGTATCGAATTATTTGAAAGAAATTTTTTTTGTTGAACAACCCCTTTAATAGTACTATCGGTTGATTGTGCTGTAACAGGCAGGTGAGCCCGCTGGGGTTGATAGGGTTTTTATGCAAAGACTGCCCCTTCTGGGATTTGGGCAAGCTTGTGTGTAAATATATATGAAACACTATTTTGGATGTAATTCAGACCTGAGGAAAGTGATGGAGTTTTACAGAAACGCATGTGCACGGTTTATTGAAGAAGCTTATGGTCAATGTTTTAATGGTCAATGATTGGCTAAATGACCATTCATTTGAACTTCTATCCCAGATCTTCTGACCATGTGAATGGTACTGTATGCTAGGGCTATGTGTTGATTTTTGTGGCCGTATGGCCAAAGATCGCCGGGTCATTCTTAGGTAGGTGAATAGAGTCTACAAATGACCATAACTGCAACCCAAGAAGCACAACAAATCTATCGGATGAAAAATGGTGGCCTCACGGTCATACAGCCCTACTTACCTAAGCTGTTATGCAGAACAATCATTGCAGTGCGAAACAACAAGCTGTTCTTCTGTCTTGGCCAAAATCACCATGTATGTGGTCCCAGTCATAGAACAAATTATTTTTAGGGAAAATTTTAGGTTCCATGCAAAACTGTGCAGCATTGCCTTATGTGTAGCTCAAAGCTAAAATAGACAAGAGCCCATACACACAGTCGTACATGACTCAAACACACTGTCACACTGGTTACTTTCACAATATGTTAAATCCTTCAATTTCAATAATGATGGTGACATATATGCTTACGGGATTCCTCCAACGGATGTCATACAGTGACATCCATCACCATAGGTGTCTGCTTGGTATATATTTTTAACTTTATGTTTCTGTATGGATTTGGGCAGCAGACTGTGCGATTCTATATAGCAAATAAGCATAAACCCCCAAGGATTACCACCCGTGCGGCACTTTTTCAGTCTAATAGGAATCTAAAGTTACATTTACACTGTCCTGGGTGAATATACCGCTAACACAGTGTGAAAAGAGTCTAAAACATTAAACTATGTACTAGATCTCCATATAGTCAAGAAAGTCTAACCAAGAAAGAGCATAAATAATCAAATAAAACATAGCATAACTTAGTGTTCTATTATGAATGAGCAGCTAAGACGAAGCTATTGTTTTAGTACCCTGATAAATTGCCTATGTGACTTCTATCTATTTTAGGGGCAATTTATACTACAATCCCATTTTTACCAATAAAAATCTACTGACCTGGCTTTAACAAGTGATATCACGTATGTCTATAGGGGGTAAGAATTTCTTTTGTATCCTAGAAATAATGAGATACAGTAGTTAGTTAATCCCTTTAAGGGGTTGGCCAGTAAGGGATATGTTTGATGGCCATTATTTACTGCTCCTATTCTAGCAGTGAGAATTAACACAAGAACATAGAGATACTTAATAGAGATGAGCGAATACGATTCAAACGAGATGGTATTCGATCGAATATTGCAGTATTCGAAAGATTCAAATTCAATCGAGTAGTGTGGAGGAAATATCCGAAAGCCCTCCCATCGCAGTTGGCACTTTTCTTAATCCAATCACCATGCAGGAAGGCCTTGAGGGACCGTGGGAGTATGCACGCCGCGGGAATACGGCGTCTACCCTCATTGGATAGCTGAACCACATGACCTCAAATCTCAAGGCTCCCGCCTCTCGACCGCAGGTGCACTTTCAACCTAGCCAGGGAAAGATCTTAGAGCAGAGAGAGAGAGAGGTTTTAGTAGCGTTTTGGTTAGGCAGGATTACTACTGAACCAAAAAGTCTTTTTCAGGGCTAAGATCAAGCGAAAAAGTCATCTCTGAATCCAAAGCACTTCTCAGTGCTAAGAAATAGATGATATAACAGCAGCAGCATCAGCATCAGCAGGTGTATTCATTCCAGTATCCTGTGTGTACAAATGACTTATAGTGTCCCTGGTTTAGCCCATTAAGGGCACCTGATATATACTGTTCCAGTAGCCCAGTAAGAGGCACGTGATACATACTGTTCCAGTAGACCAGTAAAAGGCACATCATACATACTGTTCCAGTAGACCAGTAAAAGGCACGTGATACATAATGTTCTAGTAGCCCAGTAAAAGGCACGTGATACATATTGTTCCAGTAGCCCACTAAGGACACCTGATATATTCTGTTCCAGTAGCCCAGAAAAAGGCACGTCATACATACTGTTCCAGTAACGTTCGTACAGCATGACGCGTGATACGCGCGAATAACATGACGCTCTACGGATGCGCTTTGGAATCATGTATGTAACGATGCGCAAGAAATACAAAGGAAATGTGTGAACATCGCCGTAAATGTTCGCAAAGCGTTCGCAAATATTTTTCCTTCACAACTGCTGAGAGTGGCATTATACTGCGATTTTGGGGGTGTTGGGTGCACCCAGGCATGCTCCACCTAATGTCCCTGTGTCATTCCAGAGGTGTTGGCATCGTTTAGGGAGGTTTCATGGGAGACTTGGTGACCTCCAAGTGGTCGAATTTGGATTTCAAAGTGCCGCAAATTGTTTTCCCATAGACTACAATGGGATTGAATATTAATTCGAATAGTCGAATCTCGGTGACTATTTGATTTGAGTTCTCGAAAGTCGAATATTTCACTACTTGCTCATCTCTAATACTCAACATAACACATATAAAGTAGACAATTATGGGTACAACAAAAATGTACAGTATACTGTGAAAAAGTGCACCGGTTTTTGGTGCACCTTCAGTAAGGGTCCTAAAGATGTCTCAGGAGAAGTGGGAGAGTGTATTAAGTATATATGGGTTGTTTATTATTTTCTCAGCAACCCCACCAATATGTAAAAAAAAAATCAATCCCTGCAGTGCCCCTTTAAAGGTAACCAATCACCTCACTGAGAGAGAATGAGTTAGCCTCAGTACCTTATAGCTTCCGGGCACAGCTCTCCGAATCTATATCCGACAGTCTCTGGTGGGGCAGCAATTTTAAAATCTTAATCTTTAACCTGTCCCAATGCCAGGTAACTAGAAATGAGGGCAGAGTCACGACAGTATGTAGTCATGCTGCCCTGCCCTCTTCCCAGCCACTTGCACTTAATTGGCAGCCTGAGCACTGGGCTTTCCATCACTTGGTTCCCAGCACCGATTCGCCCCTGGTTGGCTCGCACCTTCTAATAAATATCAATAGAGCAGGCCCCTGGTGCTCCAAACTACCCCATTGGCCTAAAGATATAACTACAAAATACACGGAAACAGCACTCAGGGTTCCTCTGGTTTTGAGACACACACCAAAACATACAGATAAATTCCGATTGTGAGCTGTATTGGTACAAGGACTGGCGTGAGTGAAGTCAAAATGTAAAAAGCTGCAGAATAAGTTGGCCCTATGTATAAGAATAAATATTATCATTATTATCTATTTTTTAAGTATGTTTTGTTAAGATGGAAAACATACAAAAAAAGTGAGCCGAATACGGAAAAATCTCCCTTTCTCATTCATACCAAGTGACAAAAAAAAATAAAAAATCTCCAAAACAAACAAGATAACACTGCACCAGCCTTAAAAATGCTCAACATATCATCTCATTAGATTTCTGGATGGAAACACAAATGTCAGCTCAAATTATCCAAACCTGTCTGAATTTGCAGATTTATTAATTTGTTTTTGGTTTTCCGCATTTTATTTGCTCACTGAGCTTCTGCAAAGTTTACTAAATCTGCTAGGAGAGCACAAAAAGATGTGAGGCAGAGTTATCTGGGTTAAGTGTGTTTATTTCACCCACCTCTTTCATGGAGTTTTTCTTGCTGGATTCGGCTTCTGCGTGCCAAGATATTTTTGTTTCTCTATTTCATATCCATAATCCATAGGGAGCCCCCTGTCTTCTCCTTAGGAAATGATTATTCCCAGAGCCACAATGTTCTTCTATAGACGGGGATCGACCTTCCTCATTGCTTCTCTGCTGTTTGGCTTTTTATTTTTGGGGGGGATAGTTTCATTGAACTATTTATATTATTATCTCATTTAAATTTTAGAATTTTGTAATTATTTTGGGAGACTTGTTCTGTAGAGACAGGCAATAGTGTAAAAATAGCAGAGACAGTGACACAGAAGGAGAGTTTAAAACACAGCTTCCCGTCTATATTTTAATCCAAAAACAAAAACACATCCTTATTCATACAGGCAAAAAAAAAAAAAAAAATCAACCCTGCTTTTCTATGACTATGTTTGCCTTGACTACAGTTTTTCTTTTTTACTCAACACTGACAATATTAAAAGGATACTCCAGCATGAGAAAATTGTATTTAAATGAAACTATCACTCCAAGATATATAACTTTGTAATATAATGTTATTACCAGTAGTCCTTATTTCAGTTGCTTTTCTGTGCTTCAACAGAAAATGGAAAACTTGTATTGACCCCCAGCTTCTCTCCCTCATGTCAACGCATCATCTCTGATGTTACAGAAGGCTTGGCTGGATCTCCCACCCTCCTGAATTCTCCCACCAATTCATTATCTCTGACCAGCCCCTCCAGCCTGCACCTGAGCAGGCAAGGAGTGACAGAAGCAGCTGCTGCAACTTCACTGATTGTGCAAAAGCCTGCAGTGAAATTAGGGCTGTGTTCACACATGCTGGAGTTTCATCGCAGTACTTCGGCATCTTCACAAAAATGATGTGGTAACACAATTAAATGATGCTAATCAGCAGAGAGGATCGGAGCGGGCATTGCCAATCCCACCTTGACGAAAAAAGGAGGTATAAACAGTATATCCCCTGTAAGATAATATTGGATAAAGTCCCTATTGTGGAGCTAAACTTCAAAGATAAAAGATGCTTGATCATAATATATGCGTGGAGAGGAAGAAGAAAAAAAATACAAAAAGTTCTTTATTTTATTCCAATATTGACGTAACAGAGAACACAATGAAATAATTCAGTAACACAATGAAACTGCAATGTGTGAACACAGCCTAGATGTTCTGTAACAGTTTTGGTCGGGGAATGGGCAGGGTGGAGGACCGTGATGAACAGCTGAGGGAAAGCAATGCATTCTGGAACTTGTAGTATTGAGCAACAGCTCAACCGGGAAGTATAGCCACAAAATAAAGAACGAAGACTCCCAAAACAAATCAATTTTTGGTAGTTCCAGAACTGGGTCAGACAGGTAAGCAAGTTTTTTTTTTTTACCTTTAGTTTAAATGTGTTACCCCATGCAAACACCAATGTCCCATAGATACTAGCAGACCTTTGTATCAGTCTCCACACCAGAGGTTCTGTACCTTTACAGCCACTGTAAAACCTTTGATACCTCATTTAGAGGGCAATCAAGGATTAGAGAAATTAAAGGGGTTATCCAGCACTGCAAAAACATGGCCACCTACTTCCAGAAACAGCACCACTCTTGTCTCCAGTTCAAGTGTGGTTTGCAATTAAGCTCCATTCACTTCAATAGAAATTAATTACAAAACCTGCACCCAACCAAGAGTGGTGCTGTCTCTGGAAGAAAGTGGCTATGTTTTTGTATTCCTTTCAATACAACTACTTTCTAGCAAAAACAGCACCACCCCTGTCCTCAGGTTGTGTGTGGTATTACAATTCAGCTCCATTTACATTAACCCCTAGACGACCTAGGACGTACCAGTACGTCCTGGAATTCTGTGCCCAGACAACCAAGGACGTGCCGGTACGTCCTGAGCTATGAAGCTCGCTCTGGAGCGTAGCGTGCTTCATATTAGCTGGGGGCCGGCTGCAGTGAGCAGCCGGCACCTCACCGTTAATGACAGGCTGCAGCGATCGCGCTGCAGTGTGCCATTAACTCCTTAAACGCTGTGTAAGTGACAGTCTACTTCTAGTTCAGTCTGTGTGTTGGCCCGAGATATTTACATCCGTGAAAAAAGTCCATGATTATTACTTACAACCATAATTATAAAAAAGCTTTATAGATTTCTTCCTGTATCACATTCTGAAATGTCAGTAGATGACAGGGAAGCCGGTGCCGCAGTCCTTTTTTGAACCGCAACCTGGTTTTCGTGTATGGTGCCATTCTATTCCCGGGCATTGGTCGCGGGTGAAGCACTTATAGAAGCTGTCAGCCATGTCAAAACATCCCATAATGTGCCATTCCCATCAGAAATGGAAGCTCTGCATAGGCTCAATACTGGGAATGACGCGTGACAGGATGTTTTGAAATCACTGACATCGGCAGAGAATGAGCAGCCCAGAACCCGGCAGTAACGGTGAAATGGAGAAGGTAAGTATATATTACTGACATCTCCGCCGCAGCCCCAGCAGCTTAGTTAAATGTAATTTTATCCCGGACAACCCCTTTAAGTATCCAGTCAAATATTCAAGGATCAAAAGTTATGATATCTTGTTTAAAAGTTGCAAAAAAGTTTTGAATCTTACAAAGAGGCCCAAACCTTTATAAGTGTTAGTGATGAAGAGACGTTTATGAAACTCTTCAAAAACAGCAGGAAAAAACACAACTGTATGGATCACCAATGGACATACACTGTTCAACAGTGGATTTTATCCCCTTCAACTCCCCATAAAGAAACAACTCACTTCAATCCTGTATTGGAGACTGGAAACAGAGATGGAAGGATTGTCACCCATAGACCACTGGACAGTTAACAACTAGACAAAGAGTTCCAGCAGTGTCCGTTAAAATCCATTGTCTTTATTTGATTTAATCCATAACACAGTTACAGGTATTGACGCATGGTCTCCATATAGCTGGACACATTTCAGGCCTGCATAAGGCCTTGATCACAGCATAAAAAACGGAGCAAATATATATATCTGAACACACACGTCGGTAGTCTAATTGATGAAAGTAATGGAAGATAAGAAAACCAAGACTGGACTAGGTAAGTACAAAAACCCAGTAAAGTAGAGATTAGAAGAGTGCCAAACAAAAACATTTCTTTTCTTTCTTTTTTTGTTTTGCACTCTTATTTTTGTACTTAACCCTTAGAGGACCCGGCCAATTTCAATTTTTGCATTTTTGTTTTTTCCTCCTTGTGTTTAAAAGGCCATAGCACTTGCATTTTTCCACCTAGAAACCCACATGAGCCCTTATTTTTGCGTCACTAATTGTACTTTGCAATAACAGGCTGAATTTTTGCATAAAGTACACTGCAAAACCAGAAAAAAATTCAAGGTGTGGTGAAATTGAAATTAAAAAACGCATTTCTTTTATTTGGGGGGTATGTGTTTTTACGCCATTCGCCTTTGGGTAAAACTGACTTGTTATATATGTTCCTCAAGTTGTTATGATTAAAATGATATATAACATGTATAACTTTTCTTGTATCTGATGGCCTGTAAAAAATTCAAACCATTGTTAACAAATATACGTCACTTAAAATCGCTCCATTCCCAGGCTTATAGCGCTTTTATCCTTTGGTCTATGGGGCTGTGTCAGGTGTCATTTTTTGCACCATGATGTGTTCTTTCTATCGGTACCTTGATTGCGCATATACGACTTTTTGATCGCTTTTTATTACAATTTTTCTGGATTTGATGCGACCAAAAATGCGCAATTTTGCACTTTGGGATTTTTTTGCGCTGACGCCGTTTACCGTGCGAGATCAGGAATGTGATTAGTTAATAGTTCGGGCGATTACGCACGCGGCGATAGCAAACATGTTTGTTTATGTATTTATTTGTTTACTTTTATTTAAAACCTGGGAAAAGGGGGGTGATTCAGACTTTTATTAGGGGAGGGGGATTTTTACTATTAACAACCCTTTTTTTTTTTTTTTTTTTACACATATACTAGAAGCCCCCCTAGGGGACTTCTAGTATATACACTGTGATCTCTCATTGAGATCTCTGCAGCATAGATATGCTGCAGAGATCCATGAGATCGGCACTCGTTTGCTTTCGGCTGCTGCAGCCGGAAACAAACCAGTGCCGAGCCGGGGACGGCGCCATCTTGCAGCGGTCCCCGGCCGGCTTCAGTATCGGAGATCGCTCCCCGGAGGAGCGATCTCCCCACTATACCACCACCGATCATATGCAGCCGGTAATCGGAGGCAGCTGTCATCTTTGGCGATTGGACCGTGCCCGCTAATAGCCGCGATCCCGGGCTACATGAGGCACCCGGGATTGCGGCGGTTCAGAGCGCGGCCGCCGCGCGGCCCCACTCTGAACGCGGGGAGGCGGCCCTGGACGTAAGGGTGCGTCCAGGGTCGCCTAAGGGTTAACTAATTGCGTGTTGATTTTCTTATCTTCCATTACTTTCATCAATAAGACTACCGATGTGTATGTTCAGGTACATATAGATGCTTTTTTGCTCTGTTTTTTTTATGCTGTGATCAAGGTCTAATGCAGGCCTGAAACGCGTTTAGCAATATGGAGACCATGCGTCAATTTCTGTAACTAGGGGTCCATTTAAACAGAAAGATTATCTGACAGATTATCTGCCAATGATTTGAAGCCAAAGCCAGGAATGGAATTGAAAAGAGGAGAAATCTCAGTCTTTCCTTTATGACCTGATCTCTGTTTATAGTCTGTTCCTGGCTTTGGCTTCAAATCTTTGGCAAATAATCTGTCAAATAATCTTTCTGTGTAAATGGACCCTATGTTATGGAATAAAACAAGTAAAGACAATGGATTTTAACGGACACTGCTGGAGCTCTTTGTTTGCCTAGGCATACACTGTTGCCAAAGTTGCAGCTAGAGATGAGTGAAGTGAATCTTACAAACCAAGATTTGTTCCGAACTTTGCCAAAAGCCTGCTCAGCCCATCACCGACTGACTGAGACGGGAGAGTGCCAGGACCAGTGATTGGCTGGGGGGCTATATCTCTTGAGGTGAGAACGACAGCCCGCTCAGCCAATCAATGGCCGCGGCGCTGTCATGTCTCAGTCAGTCAGTGATTGGCTCAGCCGGCTGAACGTGGCTGTGGGGTGACCAGAGAAGGAAGCCACCAGGGAAGCACGGGCAGATAAGCAGAGATGAGCAAACTTGTTGAAGAATCGTACTAAAAAAGATAAACACCTACAATCGTTTAGCTGTTTTAGTGCGGTTCATTTAAGATTTCCCTTAAAGTTCGTGGAACGTGCCGAATCAAACTTTTGAAAAATTTGCTCATCTCTAGTTGCATCTCTAGTCTAGGGGAGACTAGTTCTGTACATAGAACTAGCTATAAGGGGTGTAGGGGTAGCAGTCACACCTGAATCCTAATCCCTCTGAAGCCAAAAAGCTTCTATGAAACATTGGAAGACATAAATATGAGTAATTCCATTGAACTTAGGGGGCCATTGCAGATTCAGCATTAAAGCGACTCTGTGCCCACAATCTGTTCCCCCCAAACAACTCGTACCGTTGAATAGCTGCTTTTTATCCTAGATCTGTCCTGGGGTCCATTCGGCAGGTGATGCAGTTATTGTCCTAAAAAAACTACTTTTAAACTGGCAGCCCCGTGTCATACTGGAGTGGCCTAGATGTCTTTGCCCGATGCCCTTGAGCAGGATTTCTCCTAATCATCAGCTGTCTGAACACTGCACATGTGCTGGATCGTTAAGGCGTATGTGCAGTGTTCAGACAAGTGATGATTAGGAGAAATCCTGCCTGGGACATTCCTAATGAAGAGGGCGGGGAGGAAGGCTGGAGGGGTATCGCAGGCCTAGGGCACGGTTACTCTAGGCCACGCCAATTTGACACAGGGCTGCAAGTTTAAAAGTTGTTTTTAGGACAATAACTGCATCACCTGCCCAGGACAGATCTTGAATTAAAAGCAGCTATCCGATGGTACAAGTGGTTTTGGGGGGGCAGATTGTGGGTACAGTGTCACTTTAAGCCCCAACTTAAAAGTCTGTCTCTGTAATATGTGAAAGTACACCTGTAGCATGAAGCTGAACATTACCATCATATAGTCTGTGTAACATGGAGCGTAATATGTTTATTTAACTTTCTACGAGTTGAATCCATACAGATTGTCCCAAAATAGCAGCCAAAGCAGTAACTTTTCTTCCTACGACTTCCTATAGGTTCCCGCTGTGCAGAGAATCAGTTTACAGCTCAGCATCTTATAAGGCTAATAATAAATAATAAAACTGAAGGACTTGTCTGCAAACTTTTTCGAATGACTTGATCTAAGATCTAGGTAGCGGGCCCGGGAGCTGTGTGTGTGACAGGAGAAGCTGCACATAATGACATGTAATCCCACACTTGGGCAGCATCTGAGTCCCGATCTCCTGCAGACTCTCAGAGATTTTATTTCACGCTGAAGTATCTGCACGGCTCAGCACGTCACCTTCTATATCCGTTCCCTGTCACTCTTGTTCACTCTATGGCTCTCAGTCACATTCCTATTCTTCTCAACCAATCTTCCAAAACTCGCTGTGATGGACAATCAATTCACAGGAATGTGCAGAACTTATGAGGGACCCCCTAAACTTAATCATCAGCCGCACCGAGCCCTGTCTACAGCACTCTGCACATGGTGAGGATCAGCTCAATCATTATCAGAGGGTTTAGTCTCGTATAATGATTTGGCTCCTAGAAGAATACAGAAATTCACGGAAGTTTAAATTTTCATATTTTTGGAGCTTGTAGGGTCGGTATTTATAGCTACAGTCAATTTAACTTGGTGTCAGTGAAGCTTCTGATATGAAGACCCACTCCATTGAAACTTCTTCGCATTGCATTGTGGCTCTGGTGTATTCTTACCATATTACATATATTTCTTCATTTCTACAAATTGCTAAGAAAAGGCAGCACTAACACAATAATGTCAGCACGTTTCACATAAGAATCTTCCTCTTTTGATGAAAGAGTTACGAGGGTAATACATCTCTATAATCTCAGCTCCCACTATGCTTTATACTGTCCCATTCACATAAAGGAATGTATTAGGCTTAACTATTAGAGAAGAGTACAACTCAAGTCCAATTGTTTGGCATTTGAATACCGGTGGCTGAAGAAGTTGGATGCAGCCCTAAGGCTGCCTGGAAAACATGGATACAGCCATAGGCCATAGGTTATATCCATGTTTTCCCGGACTTCTAGGGCTGTCTTTAAAGTGAAACTATCCTTCTAACCTGCTTATATGTCCGTATTGCACAGGAGACACTGAGGAGGAAGGTATCTCACTAACCTTCCTACCTTCCTCCTTGGCGCTGTTCCAGTGCAGTTAGTAGCTTCCTACTGCCGTTAGGAGCACTGCCCGCCCCCATAGTGCTGATCCGGCCCATTCCATTCATTATCATTAGAAAGGGGCGGGCCGGCTAGGGGTGGATTATTGGGGCAGGCAGTGCTCCTAACGGGTGCCCCAGTGCTCCTAATGGTCTCACCGGACCATGGAGCAAAGTACTAACTACAACTGTAATTGCCGAATGATCAGACTCAAGCGTTTAGTTGTGCTCGTCTGTTGTAATTATTCATATACTTTCCCAGTGATTTTATTATAGGAAATATATTGTGTATTCAATTTTATTATGCAAGGCTGGGTTGACACTGTGTTTTTGCAATCAGTTTTTTTTCCCCCATCCATTTTATGCAAAAAACAGATGTATCCGTGTGCATCCGTTTTGATTAGAGATGAGCGAACCTGCAGAGGTTGGGGTTCATATGAACCTGAACTCTCGGCTTCTGATTCCCGCTGTCTGCCCGCTCCATGGAGAGGGTGGATACAGCCTGAGGACTGCCTGGAAAACTGGGATACAGCCTATGGCTATGGCTGTATCCCAGTTTTTCAGGGGGTCCTCCGGCTGTATTCACCCTCTCCACGGAGGCTGCAGACAGCAGGAATCAGAAGCCGAGAGTTCAGGTTCATACGAACCCCAATCTCTGCAGGTTCGCTCATCTCTGGTTTGATCTGTTTTTTTCCATTGACTTCCTTTATTTAAAAAAAAAAAGGGATCAAAAAAGGGATCTAAACACGTCCGGTTTTTGAGCGTACACAAAAACGTTTGGTGTACAACGTTTTGGTGCTGTGATAGATCTCTAGATACACTGATATATCTTTTTAAAAAATTTTTAGCCAAAATGAGGAGTGGGTCCAAAACACAAAAGGTGAAAATCTTTTATGATAGTTTATTATAGCTACAGACAAACGTGACAACAGAATGATTTAACGATCGCCCTAGCAGCCCCCCCGCAGCTACCCACGCCCCCCCCCCCTCCTTGGGGCTTACCTGCTTACTGTCGGCATGTGTAATAGCGCCGGCAGCGTGAAGGGAATTAGGAGCAAGCGAGCTCTGACCTGAACCTTCTAATCACCCTGTGTAATCTCCCTTTAGCCCCCTAGTTATGGACTTTCTGTACTATCTCTGTGATCTTGTTGCAATGTAGCTCTTCCCCTTCTATTCCTATACAACTCCCTTCTACAGTTCCTTGGTCAGTTAGGGTCCTATAAGTAAAATCGATTTTTAAAGATTAACGATAAACGATCGCAAACAAGATTGTTTATCGTTAACCTGAAATTGTTCACCTTATTACATAGAATGATAGTCATTATTTACGACCATTACATTGTTACAAAGATCAACAATCAGCAACATACGAATGATTTTTCGATCTTTGCCTGCAATTACACTGGACGATTGCCATTTAAATTCAAACGATATAACGATTTTCCGCACAATAATCATCCTGTGTAATAGGCCTCTTAGTCATCTCTTGTCATTGCCTCCCCAAGGCTCTGGGGCATATAGAAGCAGGAAAGGTAGTCCAGTGTACTTAAGAAAAAGAGATTCTGATGCCTGCTATTGTGAGAGCCTGCTTGGCATCAGCAGTCATTACACACAGTGCTTCTCCTTCAGGGGTCACACTTCATTTCCCACTCACCTGCCATTGATGGGTGGTGGGGAGGACCCCAAACACATTAGATTATTAGCAGGTTTGAATTATACTTTTTCTAATATGTATCACCGTTTTTTTTAATTACCCCCACTTATGGTTGACACTGTTTTGGAGACAGTGTGGATAATGCTTGGGCTAATTCTTGTTTACTATTGGACAGATAAAATGTGACTAGGGGCAATAACAGCTTTTTTTCCCTTTTTTGTTCTGTGTTACAATACCATGCAGTTTTAAAGTGTCACTGTCGTTCTAACTTTCAAAATCTAAATAAACAGTAGATGTGATATAAAGCAAGTTTGCAAAGTACATTCATTATTTTTGTTCTTATCATGCTGTAACACAAAGCTGTACTTACCAGAAATCCAGGTCCAGTCTCCTGAAGGCAGATTTTCTCATTGAAAAAAAACAGACTAAACACAGGAATTCCGGGCAGTACAGAGAGTCACGGCTCAATGTGTCCATCAATCACGTCTGCCTTCTCTGTGAGCGCTTAGGTGGCCTGGGATACAAAGGACTTCCTGTTTTCTGACTGTTTCCGGTCAGAAAAACAGGTCAGAAAACAGGAAATTCCATGTTTTCCATCATAACTAAAAAAAAAACAATGTAAATTGCAAACTTTCTTTATATCACATCTACTTTTGATTTAGACTTTGAAAGTCATAACAACAGGTACACTTTAAGTCCCATGCAGATTCTCAATATGTCAGGTTATCCACTAAACATCTATTTATCGTACACCTAAATTCATGGATCACTATTATGTTACCAAATCCGCGGATACACTGAAAAATAAAAGTGTCCCATTAAATCCCATGCTTTGTGAATATCTTAGACTGCATAGTAAAAAGTGGCCTGTATGTGAGAACATGATTCATTTTCTCCTTTCAGGACACAAAATGATTCTTCCCTCAATTCTACCAAATGAAATGAGCCAGATGTAGATGTGCCCGCCATTATTTTGAGCCTTTTCATTAAGGGACGCGGCGTTCTGTCATCGATAGAATCTTAATTGAAAGTATGATTGCTGGAAAAGGCTCAGAAGGACGGGAATTATTAAACCTCAGTCTTGACACTACATTAAACAATTAATTGAAGAAAACGCAACCCCTGCTATCTCTCACGTGAAGTCCACTTTACTTCTTTATACCCAGCCAGAAATTAAAATGCCGAGAGCAGGGAGGGGGGCAAGGGGCGAGGGGTTCTGTAATAGCAGATATTCTATAAGGCAGCTCATCATCATTAAATGGAAAAATTATCAGCTAAAAAGTAGTTTTTTCTGTTTCAGGTAATGCACAGGGAAGCACTCAAGCAAATATACATTTACATAAAGCGTATTTAAAAGAGGCTGATGAACTTGTGAACTGTTAATTGTTCCTGCCGCAATGAAACAGGTAAGACAGCTAAGTACTTTAAGAGAGGAGAAAAAAAAACAAAGGCTAACTCATAGACGAGGCCTTCAATAGATATCATCTGCTAACTCACTGTAACAATATAACATTGGTAAAAGTGTTGCTCGTTAATTATACTTATGACAATGGGTTTGGATTGTACTGATTGTGCGGCGTACTTGAAGATTCTTAAAATCCTTACAAAGCTTCTATGGCTCTAGCATCGAAATGCTGTCCAAATAGACAACCTTCGGGAGGAAGTGGCTGTACGACATTGTCACTGCTTGACACCTGCAGTCACCTGCCATGTTAGAACTCACCAAAGTGAAGTGTCTAGTGTCAAGGTACATCTAAGAAACCATTTCAATCATCAGAGGCAGCTTTGTCGTGTTTGTAGCATAAAAAAATAAATTATTTCATTATTTTTTTATCCGCTTCTGGCAGCTGACAATATAGTTCCTTCTTACTCCCCCTGCAGATGCAGTATTCTTAGCGGCACTGTTCCTATCTGACAAATAGGGCAGAATTTTTTGTGCCTTATTATGCCCTATATATGGGCTGCCCTGCCATAAACAATAGATGGCTATGTTCACACAACATCTAAAAAAGGAAAAAAGTGTCTGCTTTTTTGTGTTTAAAAAGATGTCCGTTATTGCATAATTTTAATTGGCTTGACTACAATGCATTGAAATCAAATAAGCTCATATCCAGCAAAGGAGAATTTAACATTGCAGGGTTAATATTGGATCATAAGGTACAATTAGTATAGTAAGCACATAACAGACATGTGGTAAACTGAGCAGAGGTAACTATTTATTAGATATTGTCTATATGTTAAGCTCCAGGTGGCTAGACATAAACGCGATTAATATACACAACATGCTGGTTACTACCCTGTTAGTATTTAATGGAAAAGAGGATAGGGATTGAGTCAAATGATAATATTCCACACATAATGCAAAGGATGATTATTTCTTCCCTATAGGCCAATCCCAATCTCTCAGTGCCAAGCACAATCAATCTGCTTCCTTCATGTTTTTCTACTGAGCTATATATAATTACCACTAAGTCAGGGAGAATAGGTAATGGAAATCATAGGCTCAGAAAACTATACCTATCCAGTATAAAGTATGTAAAACACCTGATAAAAGCGAGGGAATCAGCACAAATAACTAATATGACATATAACAATAGTTGGTTTAATACCTGAATATTTTGGCTTTATGAAATAAACCTCAATGAATAAAAGAAAATTGTGAACTTGTTTGCCAGACCATAATTAGGAAAAACATTACAGAATTTCTCAATTTTAAAGAATAAAATAGGGAGTCATCTTGTCATCTGCATTTTCTAAAACATATAGCTTAAGCTTGAAAATGTAAATTATTCATAGTTATAAAGGAAAATGCTTACAGACCTTGGATAGCAGAACTTGGCATAGCAATAGAAAGAATTATACAATACCAATTAGATGGAAATCTGGCAAGGAGTGTAGAAAAAGATGTTTGTTGTTCCTGGCTGTGTATAAATATAGTGCAAAGGTTTATAAAAAGGAAAACATATGGGTATATATATATAAAATATATATAGAAAATTCAAAGCAAAATGCTTACAAATAGATATGTTTAAAACAATGGTCAGAAACAGTCAACGTGTAACGGACAGTTAGGGGCCTATTCCATAGGAGCGAGTCGGCCGATTTTTGCTCCGTGGAATAGAGAGAACGATCAGCCGATCGTTCATTTAGGTTCAGACCTAAAATCGTCGTTCGCCACCAGCGCATCGCTACGGTTGAATAGCAGTGCGTGGCAGCAACCGACGATTCCAGCAGAACCATACATTACCTGGCCGGGTGCAGGTTTTCTTCTCCCTGTCCCGCGCCGCAGCATTAGCTTCGGAGCGGAGCTGTCTGAACTGACAGACCGCTAAGCCAATCACTGTCCGGGACCACCCCGGCCAGTGATTGGCTAAACGGTCTGTCAGTTCAAATAGCCCCGCTCCGAAGCTGCTGCGGCTTACGGGACCGGGAGAAGAAGACCTGCAGCCGGGACAGGTAATGTATCAAGCAAGGGCTGCAAAGACATCGGTAATGATGCAGCCCTTGTTTCACGATCATCGGGCCGTGGAATAGGCCCAGTAAACGAGCGCCACTCACTGTCCCTGCCTACTTGCTTCAATCAGCCCTAGGCAGCTGTGGTGTCACACTTAATGGAGACAAAAAAGACAAACACAATGGATTGGTTCAACAGTCTGAGTTTACAACAAGCGGGCAGCAGAGGTACAAATACGTAATTCGTCCATTCGTCCTTTGATTGTTGGGTGTTATTACATGGGCAGATAATTGCTCATTTTCGGTCATTCTAGTGAATTTTTAATCAATAATCGCACTGTGAAATAGGGCCTATAGACATTCTTCAGACAGAAAATGAGATTTACATATAGTAAAGGTAAATGGAACCAGCACTAACACCTAAACTGAAGACAAAGGTTATACTCTGCAATCATGGTGTGTGGAAAATTAGATGAAAGTGATATTTGGTGATCAGTCATTAATCTGAATGGCCATTCTAATGAAACATATAGGATTAAAACTGAAGAAAATAAAATGATTCTCCATTAATTATGACATGGGGTTGCATGTCAGGTAAAGGGAAGAGGTACAAAGAAATTCTCTTATTATCTATATAAAATAGGTTTAGTAATGATGCAGTCAATTTTTAGGATGAAAAAAGGAAGATAAAATTAACCCTTAGACGACCCTGGACGTAGGGTTACGCTTCATAGCAGGTGGGGGCCGGCTGCAATCAGCAGCCAGGACCTCACCGGTAATGACACACTACGACCGCGACCGCGGCGTTTAAGTGTAAGTGACAGGGGGAGTCCCCTGTCACTTACCGATCGGGACCCCCGCAGTGTGACTGCGGGGGTCCCGATCATTGAAACGGACTGCCGGAGGTCTCTCACCTGCCTCCGTGCGGTCCGATCGGTGATCTGCTGCACTAAGCCTGCACAGGCAGGCTCAATGAGCAGAGCGCCGATAACACTGATCAATGCTATGCCTATGGCATAGCATTCATCAGTGTAGAAATCAAAGTAATGTATGTACAAGTCCCCCAAAGGGACTTCAAAAGTGTAAAAAAAAAAAAGTTCAAAACACTATTACACTACCCCAAAACCCCTCCCCCAATAAAAGTCTAAATCACCCCCCTTTCCCATTATATAAATAAAACATATAAAAATGAATAAATAGATAAACATATAATATACCGTAGCGTGTGTAATTGTCCGATCTATTAAAATATAACAAGCGTCATTGTGATCGGTAAACGGCGTACACGAAAAGAGGGGAAAAAGTGCGCAGATTACCGATTTTATGTTACATTATATATTTAAAAAAATCAATAAAAAGTGATCAAAACGTCCGATCTTCACAAATATGGTATTATTAAAAACTAGAGATCATGGCGGAAAAAATGACACCCCATACAGCCCCGTAGGTGAAAAAATAAAACCGTTATAAGCGTCACAATAGGCCCATTTTATTAATATTTAATTGCCAAAAAAAAGGATTTCATAAAAAAATACATATATAACATTAGAGAATCTGTGTAACCTGCATATGGTTGTGTTCGGACTGACCTATAGAATAATAGTATCATGTCGCTGTTACCATATAGTGCATTACGTAGACACAGGAACCCCCCAAACGTTACCATATTGCATTCTTATTTACGATTTCACCTATTTATATCTTCATAAATAATGTATTTGTGGTTCCATCATACATGTTTTGGTAAAATGAATGACGCCATTACACAGTACAACTATTCCTGTAAAAAACAAGCCCTTACATGGCTTGTAGATAGAAAACTGAGAGTGCTAGAGCTCTTAGAAGGGGAGGAGGAAAAAACGAAAGCACTAAGATCAAAATCTGTGCGGTCCACTGGGTCATTTTGGGCCTGGTAAGACCAGGCATTTTAAAAATCTGGCAGCCAACAGGGGCAAGGGGGAATTTGATAACAAGTGCGAACTTTCCTCTCCCATGCCTGTGGTGAGTGACAGGACCAGCTTCGGGACTCCTGCTGGGCTCCAGGATCTTCGGGACTCCTGCTGGGCTCCAGGATCTTCAGGAGTTGATGGACTGCCTGCTCAGCCAGTCAGTGACTAGGGCGGGACACCACTCCAGTCACTGGTTGGATGAGTGACCACTCCTTTAGCTGGGACAGTCATTATCGGGGGAAATGACTTTCGGTGGGGTTCCTGAGGCCAGTCACGCTGCAAGCACGGGGATTGGTGAAAGGTAAATTCCTACTCCTGATCAAATTCCAACCTACCCCTGACGGCTGCCAGATTTTCAAAATGGCCGAACTTCTCCTTTAAAGCCTTTGTGGTTATAAGTGTTGAGACATCACAACGCAGAAGAAAGGGCTTCACTATGCAACCCCTCCCCCCCCCCCCCCCCACACACACACACAGACAGACAAACCCACACACAATACATACCACTACCATCGCAGCTTTGCGGCATATCAGAAATCTAAGGGCCCTATTCCACCGGACGATTATTGTTCAGATTATCGTTAAATCATTCGAATCTAAACGATAATCGTTCGGTTGAAATGCAGTTAACGATTAATGACCGAATGAGAAATCGTTGATCGCTTTATAAGTCCTGGACCTATTTTTATCGTTGCTCTTCCGCAAAACGTTCGCAAATCGTTCGCATTGAATAGGACATCGTTTGGTCGTTCGCAATAGATACGAATGCAATAGCGAAGAAAAAACTATCGCAATTACGATCATAAGTAACAATTATCGTTCCATGGAAATGAGTGAACGTTTTCAGGTCTTTTGCAATAGCGGTCGTTTGAGATAGTTAACGATTATGCAAACGATAATCGTCCGGTGGAATAGGGCCCTTAGGCTCTATCTCATTAAGGCAATTCCTTTCCATATTGGGTGATATGGATATTATTACCCAAGACAAGCCACCTGCAAAGGGCAACTCTGGTGGACCTAGTTCTAGTTCAAACATACACTAAATAGTCGATCATTCATTTGACTGACCAGTGTACTAGTGTACTAGACTGCTACAGACTGCTGTGAGAACCCCCTATAAATTGTACTCAGCACTGGACACAATAAACACGTAGCTTTTTTATTTTCAATATTTTTCAGCAGATTAGGAAAACTCAGCAATTATTCTCTCCTAGTAAAATAAAATAGTATCTTCATATCTTACTTTCTACATAAAAGAGATGCCCACATAGGAATTCATCTCTAAATCATATATATATATATACACACACCCTTTTTTTTTTCCCCTCCGCATCACCCACAAAAAAAAAAAATCCTCATTTCTTCCTTTTACCAACCAGAACACTAAAAATACATATATATTTTCATTTGAAATATTAGTTTAATAAGACATGAGAATAATATTAGGGATACAATTGAGGTTCATTCATTATTTATACGAGCAGCGTGATTTAAAGGACGCATTCGTAACGAAACAGCATCTCACTCCTTATATATTAAAACCAGAAAATACAACGTACGCCTAGAGAGTCTGTCCGCTGATCTGGGATGATGTGATTTAACATACACACTTTATCAAGGCCAGCCTGCTTCATGGAGGAAATTGTGTCTTTTATGTAGAGATATAAATAAGCAAAGCTCATAGCAACTTTAAATTACTTCTAATGTGTTTTACTTATGCTCCCTCAAGAACAATACATGACAATAGCAGGGATATTCGGAGTAATAACATTGGAGCTTTTAGAATTCTTTAGTAGTATTGAGGTAATGTTTTTGTCGCTGTCAGAGAAACGCGGTATTGAATTGACAGACACTGATATTCAGCACAGTAGTGTTTGGTTCACAATTGTACTGGAATTGTAGCAACAATTTAGCAAAGAAAGAAAGTGTCCCCGAACAAACAGCGTATTGCAATTATGTTGTTAGAAAATTGAATGCTAAAGTTCCGCTCAAGCACACGGAACAGATAGAAGATTTTTCTTTTTTTCCCCCAATTCTTAAAGGACACCCATTATAAAAAAACGATGCATGGTGCATGATCGTATAGAGAAGGAAACTGCAATTGCTTTTTCAGTCTTCTCTAAAATTGCAGTGGAAAGACCTTCTTGTTTCTTAATATCAAAGGGGAACTATTAGCAGGTTAGATTAATCTAACCTGCTGTTATATCCCTATTGCACAGGAAACACAGAGGAGGAAGGTATGTGTCCTACTTTCCTCTTCTGCGCTGTTCCAGTGCAGTTAGTCTTTTTCTCCATGGTCCAATAAGACCGTTAGAAGTACTGCCCTCCACCTAAGCGCTAATCGGATCCCTGCCGGATCAGCGCTATGGGGGCAGGGCACTGTTTCTGATGGATGACCCAGTGGACCTTGTCACAAAAGGCTAACTGCATACCTTCCTCCTCGACATCTCCTATGCAGTACGGACATATCAGTAGATTAGATTCGTCCGGCCTGCTGATAGTTCCCCTTTAAATGCTTTTATACAAATATCGATATTAGAGGTTCAAATGGGCAAGATCATAGTATAGAATATATGGTAACTGTAGGGTTCCTTGGAGAGAGTCTAACTGTACTTGGTCCCATCCTGTTTTCTATTGCAGATCTGTGAAAGAGTTTATAGGGAATCTGGAATTTACATTCTGATTTTCTGGTGCAAAGTGTCAGAGAGAATTTCCCAAGTTCCTGTAGTGCTACAAATGGTAACACCTTTTCTCTCCCCCTCCCATACCTGACACAGCTGACTCTCAATAAAGTAGGGTTGGGGCTGGGAGAGGAGCAAGCAAACATTCGGGAGCTTGGGAACACCTCTTTGACTCTTTGCACTGGAGAATAAAATAATTTTGAATGCTATGGAAGCACAGATAACCATATAAAAGGTACCATGGATTTTTTGCCCTAACAGCTATCTAACAGTGTTTATTACGTGAATTTTATCTGACAGATTCACTTTAAGAAACCACATTAGCACACAAGGAGGTGGAGCCTTTTCCCAAGGGTCATGAAAAGAGCACAAAGGGTGACAAATTTTACTTCATGATGAGGAGCTCAATTTGGTCTTTGCAAAGGATTCCCCTCCGTTTATTAACATTTATGCCAACACCAGGCACACGGGTCGATCAGCTGTTTGGAGCCCACAGTACACAGTTAATTGATTTTGCACTCACTATGTAGCAACAGCTACATAGTGAAAGAAATAAATACAAAAAATGCTGTGCTGCTGCTATAACAATAAACAATAAGGCAGCCATGCTTACCTGTCCACGCTCCTCCCGATGCCCTCTGCTGCCATCCCTTGGCACCTCACTTAATGACAGCCCCCTAGCCAATGCCTAGCTGTGCTGTGAGACAGCGCAGTGATTGGCTGAGCCGGGGACCGGAGCTAGCATCAGAGGGCATCAGGGTAATGAAGACAGGTAAGTATGGATGCTTTATTGTTTTTTACTATACAAGCAGCACAATTTCTTAGGTTTTACAAGGCAACAGAATGAAGATCTGCTGCGAGATTGGACTGCAATAGACTTTAATGATAATAGATTTTGCAGCGGATTTCACTGGGAAACTCGCAGCCTGAAATCTGATGCAAAACTCTATGTATGTAGGCACACTCTGTCTTTGGTAATAACTTCTGAGAGAAGGGGGGGGGAATGTTGCTGCCAATGATTAATAGTTGTTGCCTGATTCTACCGATGTTGCAACAGCATAAGGCAGCTATTGGGCATTGTGTATGGGCATGGTTTCGCCCATGCATAATGCCCCCAACCTATGGGCAAAATACTTACAGTGGTATACATTGTAGTTTTTCATCAAAAGAATATGTTAGAAAAGTCTCCTCAAAAGGCTTGAGTGCAGTGTGAACAGGGCCTAAAGCAGACATGCCTTCAACATATCTACTACAGACTGACACTACAGATCATATGCTCAGTTGTATAGCTGCTAAAGGGCCCATGCACTAAGGGAACCTGCAGATGATAGATTGTGATGAATGCTCAATGTTAAATGCTGTGGCGTTCCTAATGATACAGCTAGAAGCCATTGGCTTTCTGTCCTGCCAGTGTCTCTTGTGGCTGAAAGCAGCATTGCAATTATGAGCTGCAAGATGTTTTGATTATTTACCGTATAGATAGAATAGTAAAATTAGAAGGAAAAAAATAAGATTTTTTTATGAAAATATATTAAAGATAAAACTTTACTTAAAGAAGGGGTAATTTTCTGGTGAAACATTCCCTATAAGTTCTCTATTCAACACAGATCACACATCTCTATAGTTGGTGTAGCAGGTATTGTATGTTTATATCTATTGATCAGTGTACCTCACATGATAAAAAAATAAAGGGTTTTAAAGGTTAAGTGTGTGTATACCTGTATGACTTAAGAGGATATTTCAAGTACGCAAAATGTTTTTAATGTAGTGGGGATGCTTTTACAAAAAAAATAAATTAATAAAAAAATGCATACTCACCAGCCCCAATCCCCTCAGACCCTGCTGCTTACCACTGCTTCCTGCTTCCGCTAATGTTCTCCTCCTACAAGAAATGCTCAGTCAGCCAATTACTGGCTGGGGTGGGTTACCAAGGCGGCCAGTGATTGGTTTAGCAGGCATTTCCTGTAAGAACTAAACATCAGAGGAAGAGGGGAGCAGCAGAGACCAAGAGCCATTGGGGGATCATGGCAGGTGGATATGTATTGTACTTTATTTTGAAAGCACCCCCACAGCATTATACATTATATCTATGCCTGAAATATTCCTTTAACATAAAATAGTGCAGTCTTACTGGATAAAGCTGTGGCTCTACACTGGTTGAAGTGTTTTCTTGAAGTATTACAATCCAATAAAAATGATCAAATAATTATTGTGTAATTTATTAAGGCTATAATATTACAGCAAAAATAATGATACTTTATAGCTTTGTACAATGGAAAAATACCATATGCCATACATTGTTTCCTCCTTCCTCTAAGAGAAGCTTGTATTATTTATTAAACTGCCATTCAATGTCATCCTGCTGTACCGACAGACAATGCCATCTGCTTCAACTGCAAAGAAAGGCTTTGGTTTTGCTCCATTGTATATTTTATTAAACTACCATTAAATGTGCAACTACTGTGCAATCCTGTCTAAACCCCGGTACTACTGGAGTAGTTAGCTAGTTAAATAAATGCAAGTTATATGATTTCCAATGCCAAAATAAACAATACAAAGAGTTAAATTGTTTCGAGACCATTGTTTATTATGGTATGGTGGATAATGTATGTAAAGGGGCTTGGAGCGGCATGGAAAAGGTATCATCACGTCTCTGGGTACCCCAGCAGCTCCTGCTGTGATGTCTTCCAGTCCCCCGCCTATCACTCTTCTTCCTACGTCCAAGATGTACAGTACTTGACGTACTCCTCAGCCAATCACTGACTGCAGTCATGTCCCGCCTCTGTCAACAATTAGCTTAGTGAGCCAACACTGCCGGAAGGAGGAAGAGTGGCAAGTGGGGGGCCAAGAGACATTACAGCAGGAGCTGTTAAATCAGTAAGCCTTGTGGTCAGTGTTTCTGAGGGTTTATTACAAGGTGGCCTCATGTAGGACAATGAAGGATTTAATACTGTGTACCACAGATCCACTAGTTACTCCCTGCTCCAGTGCTGACCTGGCTGTAAATTCCTATTTCATCCATATACTAATCATAAAGAGATCATGTCTGCAGAGAGGAAACAGAGAGGAATGTGCTGCTGTAACTGTATAGTCACACAATACTATGAACATAGATCTGTCTATGATTGAACACAGCAATACACGAGCACTTTGCTTCATTACTAAGGGGAAATTTAGTGTTAGGGTGGCTTCACACGTAACGTAACGAGTCAGCATTAACTAGGCAGCATTTACATACTGCGAGAATGTCTTCTCATTCAAAATAACTAAAAAGGGATCCGTAGAAAATTTCGCTGCAAATTTGCGGCGTAAAATCCGCTGTGGATCCGGTAAGTGTGAAGGAACCCCAATGTGGTAAATAACATCTGTAGGCCCCACTGGTTTAGGAGTCTAGTTGCTGTGGTCACTCCTGTAACCTCACTGTAGAAGACCTTTAAGAAGAGTAGATTAACATTCTTCATCAATACAAGTGGAGTTATAAAAGTGACTTATATTTGTAAGCAAAATTGTGTTGGAACCCTTAAAGGCAAAAAGGATGTGCCTCTTTGAACCCCCATAACAGTGGCATAGTATTGTAAATCTTGGTCAAGGCTGCCCCTTCTTCCATTGGTTTGTGATATCTTACTGTTGTACTAGCAGGCTACTGATTAGGTATCATAGGTTTTTGCCCCATTCCGCAATACTTACTACCTTGTCCTCAGTTGAAGGCTCAGATCACCCCCTTCAGCACTGTTAGGCACTGCTTGGCTCTGATATTTAGGCATTGTGGTGACTATAGTAGAGCTGTATATTAGTAGAGAGCTATTAATAGAGGCCACACTGCGAGATGTTTTGTTGCCGTCATAGCCTTTGTGCGTTCTGTATCGTATCAATACTAAGCTATATACCAGCAGTTATTGTGCAGTTAATTAGATATCAATAAGACTAACAAATAAAAATGTATAAACTTCATATTAAATCTATAGATGAATTAAAAACTACAATATGCTTTATATATATATCATATTATTCTATTAAACTAAGAGCTGTAATATAATGCCACAATAAGAAAAAATCAGACAATAAAAGACAGTCGCGGAATACTGCCCACTCCTGCGGTGTAATTATATTGCTTATTGCTCATGGCGGGGGGTAATGGAGATTATTATTATTAACAATATCATGTTAATTAAAGGTGCATTTCATATTTAATCAGTGCCCACCTCCATGTACAGATCGGACATCTCAAGGGGATACGGTGGGTACAAAAAAGTTAAGTACATATTCGCAATAGAACACATTAGGAATAGTAGTAGTTTTTTTTCTATTACTTCATCTTAGTGGATGTAACCTAGCGGTCCAGGACCCAAATGTATTTTAAGAATTTTAGTTCTTGCCTTTTCATTAGTGATGTACTGAATCATTGCATATTTACAAATTCAGCAAGACTTAAAAATAAAATTCTATTGGATTATGTCTAGATTTAATGTATGAATAAGTCAGGTCGGTCACTAGTGGTAAATTATAGGGGGTGGCGGCATCATTATTTATATAGTTCTTTTTGATATATATATATATATATATATATATATGTATATGTGTGTGTGTGTGTGTATATATATATATATATATATATATATATATATATATATATATACTGTATATATATATATATATGTGTGTGTGTTTTTTTATTATTATTTTTATTATTATTATTTCTATTATATTCTGTTGGCATAATGTAGAATTATGAAATATTTATATTATTAGTATTATATTAGTAATATTATTTAAATAGTATTATATTGTTTTTCACCATTGATTCCTTTAAACCCTTTTATTTAATATTCTTTTCTGCTACAATTTTATCATTATTATTTAATTTTAGTACTTATTATTTACTGTTATTATTTTCTTATTTTTCTATAAATTAAAAAAAATATATATATATTATATATATAAATAAAATTTTCTCTGTATTCTTTTTTTCCCTTATTCTGAATTGTATTATTCAATCTTACTTTAAAGTGTCACTGTCATTTCAAAAAATATTTGAGATGTCATAGAGACATGTCAAAAGGTTTGATCGGTCCAGGTCTGAGTTTTCAGACCCGTACCGATCGTGTGAGGACAGCACCCAACTGTAAAACAGTCCGCTCTCCGCTCTGTGTCATTAAAAGGGTCAGACTCCTGAGACTTATATTATGAGCCTGACTCATCAGGTGACATGGAGGCGGGAGAGATCCGCACTCACGATCAGTATGGGTCTGATCACTCAGCCCCGGATCGGTCAAAACCTTTAACCCGTCACAGTGACATTTTATGTTATTATTAAGGTATTATTTACTATTATAATATTTAATGTTAATATTTTTCTTCATAATATACACAATTAATATTGATATTACCTAATTTAATATTATTGTTTTCCTTTGAATTATTTTTAGCATTTTTTAATATAATATTTTGTAATTTTTTTTTTAAGCTTTATTTTTTCATTCATTTTGTCCCATGGTACTTTGGAGGTTATATAGTTTGGACTCCATGAAAATCTAGGAAATAAGATAAAAGGAAAAGTCCAATTTACAAACATTAGGTCTCTGCATATATTTAACTCATTTAAGCCCAGTTGTTACCAACCAATAATGCTTCATCGCCTCTTTTTATAAATTCCCACGGTATCCTGTTTCAGTACCCTCAAAAATTCAAAACAGAATAGCTGGACGATTATTACAATACCTGTCTTTGTATGTGCATCCATTACCATTGTGCCGCAGAATAGCAAAGCAATTAACATAACTCCATTATAAGCCTTACAACAAGGTATAATTATATTTAAGGCAAGAACATAGTAAGGCAATGATCCATGTCTTTATCTATGCAAATGATATCAATATTATTTTCTGATTCACAGATTCAGACACAAGCATAAATAATACATGAAATTTGTTTTGGGATAATTGCAAAACCCCAATTTTAAGTCATCTGTTTTGCTATTAAATATTTAGCTGACAATGTTTTCCTCCTTCCATCCTCCACATTGCCAGCGTGTACAAATAAGAATACAAGGAATAATTATATTTACATTATATGGAATATTAAATAAAAATCTCATAACATAGACAGTATGCTTTCTTTTCCGTAGTCTTATAGTTTTTTTTTTTTTTTTTTTTTGGAACAATGCACTGCTATTATGTGCAAGGAAAAGAAGTCACCACATGCATATCAACCGAAGACAAAGTGTGGCTGGAATGAGGATTAAAAATTAATAGAACTCTTAGCCTGTAAGGAATTACTGGATATGCTGTTTAAATTAAATGTTAAAATGATTATTTATTAAATGCAACAAAATATAAATGATTTAAAAGAAAGTGAGAGACATTGAGAAAGGATGGCAAATACAATAAATAGTAACAGAATCTATTTTTGTCCTCATATCGTAGAGTAAAACAACATAGACATAGATAAAGGGGGAGCTTTACATGGCTACACATACACACGTGGATCTGGAAAATGTCTAGCACAGTGGCCATTCAGAAAACTGGTTGATCATATAATACACGGTAAGGCTATGTTCACATTTGGTAAGACAAAGTTCAGTTCGGCACACTAGATAGAGTATCTTGCAGGTGGTGCACGTAAATAGGAGCCATTCCCATACATGGCATGAAATCAATTTCTCGGCACTCACCAATATGCTGAATTCGTATTTATTGCATCTTTAAAAATGAAATCAAATAAGTACAGAAAAGCGTTCCATATTTTCTGTACTTATTTGATTTCATTTTTGAAGATGCAATAAATACGAATTCAGCATATTGGTGAATGGCGAGAAATTGATTTCACACATTTGGTAAGAGACCGGGCATTCCGTGATCCGGCTGGGTCACGGAACGGACGGGCTCAGAAAAGATCATACCGGCGTCCGCATCAGAACTCCCCACTGCACACAAAAAAGCATGCTGCCGGAGCCTCACGCTCCATTGTGTGAACTGACAGGGTTTTCTGCGGCCGCTATTCATTAAAGTCAGTTTCTCGCGGTGCCACTAGGGATCCCGGCCGGAGTGTATACCATGTGTATACACTCCGTCCGGGATTCCCTCAGCCTGCAGCACTACGTAAGTACCGCAGAAATCACGGCTGTTGTAACAACGGCCGTCATTTCTGCGGAACTTATGGAGTGTGAACATAGCCTTAGGCCGGGTTCACACTACGTTAAACACCGTCCGTTCTGTGACTGCAGTACTAGCCAGAAGATCTTAATTGTGCTGAATTGGGATGCCGGCGCACTCCATTGTGCGACCTGTCAGGCTTGCACGGCCGCATGTCACTTTTTCATGCAACCGCTAGGGATCCTGGGATACTGTGTGTATACACTCCGGCCGGGTTTACCTCAGACTGCACTGCACGTAACTTTTGTATTAATCACGGCTGTTGTTGCAAATGAATTGGCTAGATGTTGTGAAGGAAATTTACTTTACAAAGGAAAGAATTTAGCAATCATTCACTCTAGTTGTCTTCTAGGCCTAGTGATAATGCTGGGTTCATTCGTTTTTTATATTGATGTACTCGTTTATTGATTTGGCCACACCATTTTGATCTAAATCTTCTGCGGATCTGCTGTGGATCCTTAATGTGTGAATGCACTCTTATAGAGAATCTCCCCATTCTGGCTCCTTATAGAGGAAAGTCAACCTGTCTGTATGTTATTGGTGTCACACTTGTGCCCTCCAGCTGTTACAAAACTATAATCTCATGAACAAAGAAAAAACTCACCATAGGTGGTTTGTTGTGTGATGGTGGACATTCAGGCAGGAGCAAGTGGAGTGGTAGCGGGCCGCAACCGGTAATAATGGTAAAAAGGAGGAGAAGATCCACAGCATCCAAAAAAAGGTTTGTTGTCTTTATTATGAGGCAAATAAAAAGTTACAAAAGATAAAAACGTAGGCCTACATGTTTCGGGGAAGCACACCCCCTTGATCACGGCAGTACAGACTTTCACAGAATCACAGGTATATATGCCAAACATTTAGATGCAGTGGAAAAGGGAACGCCCCGTGGGTGGGTGTGGTTACATGTTTGATTAGACACAATTGCTAAATGCTGTACATAACACATGACTACTAGTGTGCACAATGCATATCAGACAGATGAGAAAAACATGAAAAAAAACACATTTGAAAAAAAAAAAAACATGATTTTTTTTTTTTTTTTTTTAAAGAAACATCATCATCAGTATAGATATGATAGGTCCGTTTTAAAGTTTAAACCTTTGGGTGTCCTGGTTTCTAAGCGGAGAATCCAAAGAGCCTCTCACTTACGTAGGAGACGGACCCAATCTCCTCCTCGTTTTGGTTTAGACACTCGTTCTATAGGGATGACTCGAAGAGAGCAGCACTCCCCCTGGTGGACATCAAAAAAGTGTTGAATTAACCCTGACATGGGTTTGCGGGAGTTAAAACATCTGGGCATGCGGGAGTTAATCTGCATCTGGGCATGGAGCACTTATGGGATCCTCCAACAGTCAACCAGTTTTCCTTTCGTACTTCGTGTTTATGGATAACTGTGGGTGAAAGGATGTTCCCTATTGTCCTACCCCTCCTGGCCACACATCGAACCCCTGCAGATAGAATGGCTTCATTTTCCATCCTGAAATAATAGGGGAATGTATTTACGAAGTGTATGCTCTATTTGTCTGAACTGTGAGCTATAAGGTGTGGAAAAGGTTAGGGGAGCCGGGGTTACCTTCACCTTCATCCTTTCACCCACAGTTATCCATGAACACGAAGTACGAAAGGAAAACTGGTTGACTGTTGGAGGATCCCATAAGTGCTCCATGCCCAGATGCAGATTGTGCGGTCATATCCAGAGGAGTCTCACGTTCCAGTCGGTAAGCACAGGCCAAGTTTTCAACATATCTTCTTTTCTCAACTGCAACACCTCTTATGTTGTTTATCTTGCCTGGTGCTCTGATTGCAACATACAATATGTTGGCAGTACAAAACGTAAACTAAAACAAAGGATTGCTGAACATATTGCTGATGCATCAGCCGCATCACGTTTTAACTCCCGAAAAGCCATGTCAGGGTTAAAAGGGTAGTGCGGCGCTAAAAAAATATTCACAGAATAACACACATTACAAAGTTATACAACTTTGTAATGTATGTTATGTCTGTGAATCGCCCCCTTCCCCGTGTCCCACCACCCCCGCCCATGTACCCGGAAGTGTGTGGTGCATTATACATTACCTGATCCGTGTCGAGGCCGTCCGCCATCTTGTGCCAAACTTCATCTTCGGACGCACCGCCGAATCGCTGCCACCGTCCCCCCTCCGCCGTGTCATGACTGTGCTCAGCCAATCGCGGCTGAGCAGCTGATGTTTTTTGTTTTTTTTAAAATGTGTTTTTTTTTCATGTTTTTCTCATCTGTCTGATATGCATTGTGCACACTAGTAGTCATGTGTTATGTCCAGCATTTAGCAATTGTGTCTAATCACACACGTAACCACACCCACCCACGGGGCGTTCCCTTTTCCACTGCATCTAAATGTTTGGCATATATACCTGTGATTCTGTGAAAGTCTGTACTGCCGTGATCAAAGGGGTGTGCTTCCCGTGTAGGCCTACGTTTTTATCTTTTGTAACTTTTTATATGCCTCATAATAAAGACAACAAACCTTTTTTTCGATGCTCTGGATCTTCTCCTCCTTTTTAACAAAACTATAATCTCCATCATGTCTGGACAGCCAAAGCTTTAGCTGTCCAGGCATTGTAGTTTTAAAAACAACTGGAGGTTCATGCATTTGACACCTGTACTTTATGTTATGCCAAGGTAGCAATAGCTCATCTGGACCAGGTGAGTAGGTAAGAATGTTCCTCCTACAGGCAAGTGCAGGTGTCCAGGGGTATCTCCAGGAAAGAAATCTATATTCACTGACACAAATGCTCTCCTATGTCTCCCATACATCGGTTCACTTGGATATGGGCATTATAGTTTTGCAACAGGTGGAGGACACCCCTAACATAAAGGTTGAGCAGGTTTCTTTCCTGGAGACACCCCTGGACACCTGTGCCTGCCAGTAGAATGTTCTTACCTACTCACCAGGTCTGAGTGAGTTATTGCCGCATTGTCTACTTCTCGGAATCGTCCGGTGGTGACCTTCTGCAAGCAGCATCTGACCCACTCAAGTGTTCTATAGCATTGTGCCTAAAATTAGCACAACCAACAAAGGTGCAGTAGCGGATTATAATAGGTCCTTTCGGGGTGATAACCCGGGGCCCTGAGCTCCTGGGGGGCCCATGGCCACCCAAACAGACTCATACTTTCAGTGGTGTATTGTCCTTGGCTACAGATCTGCCATGATTTTCAAACAATCGCTGCTTTTTTACCTCAATTTTGCAAAAATCAGGGCATCATGACATTATCTATCCTGTACTATGAACACCACGCTAGTGCTGCCATAGTTACAGAGGGGTGGGGGGCCAGGCTTGGCGAACAGTCCGGGGCCTATGGTAAAGTTAATCTTCCCCTGCATAGGTGAGTGTGTTTAAACTGAAACCTGTTCACACCAAGCATTTGTTGGAACCTATTACACTAGGAAGCGCCCTTCACTTTTCTCTTGTAGACTGCTTACGTCATGCCAGGCATTACGAACATACATATACATTGGGTGTTACTATGATTGTTTGCTAATAAGATTCATGGGAGAAATCGGTAACATACTCAAGCAGGTAAATGTGTGGAGTTTGTATGTTTTTCCAATGACTATATAGGTTTTCTATTTAATTTTCCTTGTTATATTTCTATCTTTTTCTGTCAGTGTCTTTATTGTTGTCCATTTTACTCTCCAGTTCTCCTGTTCTGATCATAATTTCTAGTTTTCTAGATTTCTGTTCTTGTTTCCTTTTCTAAAGACCAGGTTCCCTAGTAGACTTTCACCAATCGGCTAGTTATCATTTATCTTGTTAATAGGAGACAAATTTAACCTTGTGATGCTGCGTTTATACGTAACGATAATTGGCCCGATCGTACGATTAACGATGTCGGAGTAAAGTTTTTTTTTTCATAACGAGCAGCGTTTAGACGGTACGATATAATGTACGGAAAATTCGTTGTGCGATCGTTTTGCGAACGCTTAAGCCTATCTCACACATTGGTTAAATCGGCGAACGACTGTTCACACGGAACGATTTGCAATTTTTTTGTGAACGACGAACGACCATTTGATAACATGTTGAAAGATCAAAATGCGCGATGTATCGTTCGTCGTATGATCGTTCGCTGCGTTTACACGTACGATTATCGTTCGAATTCGATCGTTATCGCGCAAATTTGTACGATAATCGTTACGTGTAAACGCACTATAAGAATTGGCCATTTTTACATATTCCCTTATTATAGTTATGAATATAAGAATTGTTTTTAATACTCTGCTGCTAATCCATTGCTGAACTTTGGAACACACTTGAGATCCTTCACCAAGCCCTTACCACAGACGCCATCAGGTGCTGTTTGTGGATTTTTAATTATTATTTTATTATAGACTTTAGTGATATGCAAACCTCCTAGAGAGGGCTCTTGAATTGGCTAGATGTTGTGAAGGGAATTTACTTTAACAAAGGAAAGAATTCAGCAATCATTCACTCTAGCCTCTTGATAATGCTGGGCTCAATGATGCTTTTGTTTTTTATATTGATATACCCATTTATTGATTTGGTCACACCATTTTGGTCCACATATAGAGATTTCCCATTTTTTTGCAAATTAATGTGGGAACAATCCACGCCAGACCATGGAAATGCCTATTAGTAAATTATTGCATTAATGTTGAGCGTGGAATGGTGACACCATGTGAAAAATGGTTGTGCAATAATCTCGTAAAAAACCCTATGAAGGTCTACTCTTCACTTGCACATGTACTGTATGGCTCTGTTTCAGATACCTTTTGGGGGAAAGCCCTAAGCAAACCTGTACTGCCGGTACTGTTTTGTCGCCTTCATCAAGGCACGTCCAGTCTCAGGGTCTGCCTGTCTTCTGGGGCCAGTATTCGGGCTAAAAACAGCTTTTATTCCAGTGTGTGGGGTCACTTAGGTCAGGCCTAGAACGTCTGTGCCCTAGCTCTGCAGCACCTCTATCCTTACCTTTCTTCTTTTTTGCCATGCTCCTGAGTTGGATCTTCATCTTCAGCTGCTTGATAAAGACGACAAAAAAAAAGTATTGTCCAGGCTTAGAAGAACATGGCCGCTTTCTGTCAAAACCAGCTCACGTTCTTACATTCTTGTCCTGAAGATATGTAGCTTACAGATCTCTCCCATTAAAACTAATATCCTCAGACGCGCTCCTTGTCATTGACTTTTGGGTTATTAAAACGATGGAAAAAATTATCGCGAAATATTAGGAGGCATCTTGAATCTGAATATATTACGAAGCAAAAATTTTTGGGAGTATTTAAAGGGTTAACACGGCAGCAGTCATGGTCATTAACCCTTTTGCTATAGTGCAAAGATTAATAGCATTGCCCTATGCAAGCATAATCATATATAACCCAGACAAGGCTCCATCCGAGGTCATTCTATCAGTGCCATTAAAATCTCTTCATTAGCCGTTATACCCATAATCCTCCCATTGATAGGATTAATGCCTTATCACAGAAAAGGCTGACGTGAGACATTTCCACTGCAAATTTCATTGTCTCCACTCAGGTTAATCAGATACACAATCCTCACTAAATCTCACCAAGAGTATGTCTGTGTTTATATAATTAGACAGGTGGAAATTCATCTTCGTCTCGATTTATCAGGACCGTCTCATTGCAAGGGCGAAAGTGATAACATTTTATTAATGATTAGTATTTTAGTGATTAATATTTTCAAGTAGGGTTTGACTTTTGTAAGACGAGAATCTTGGAGACGGCCAGTCAAGAAGTTAACAAGCTCTTTTTGTGGACTTCATTATTTCTAGATATTTATCCGCCGGTGACCTTGGCGAGGGATGAGGAGATAAATAGCTAAATCAGAATAACAATATAATACATGTAAGTAAGCCTTAGGAGGAAAAATATATTTGTTTATTACTTGGAAACAAAAATGGTGTATCATACATGGTTGAAACCAATTCAGAGCCAACAGAGATGGAGGATTTTAGTGAAGCGAATGCGCTGAGCTGCAATACCAGACACAGCCAATGAACAATGGTGGCACTGTTTCTAGGTGAAAAAAAAAATTATAATTTTTTATATGAATCCTTAAAACCCAAATTCTAGGGTTGAAATCCAGATTGACATCATGATATAGGTGAGAAGACTACAATTGTATATATGCTTCAAAATCTGATGTAACCTTCTCGACCTGGCCCGTACTGCCTGCTCTTACACCACGGCATCTGCTCAGTCTTCGGTGGCTGGGCTTTGTTGATGCTTTGTTCTCATCCACTCTGTGCCCTGATCACTGCTTAACTGACCCTATACTGCTGCACTTCCGTATCTAGTCTATAGGGTTGGCCACATGCTCTTCTACATATTTAAAGGGCCAGTGCACACATAACTTATTCTTACCCCACTTACCTAACCTTGGCATCCTTCATTTACCTAGGATGTTGGTTCCCAGTTTTCCCCGAGAATGTGTGCTATCCTGATCCTGCTATTCTGTATGTCCTCCCCTGAGCCTGGTCCAGGATTATGACTTTGCTTGACCATTCCAGATCCACTAGGAGGATTTTTGTCATTGATTTAAATCTACTACATTGTAACTTATTGTTCTAAATTATGAAGGTATTCTCTCATAGAAGCTTCTAGCAGAAGCTACAATTCTACCCTAGGCCCTGTTCATACCATATCCTGATGCATACAGAAAACATATTCATAGAGCCCAATCACCCAACAGAAGCCAGAAAAGTGTTGCGTTAGCCAATGTTTTGGGTGGTTTCTATTGGAGTTTTAATTTTTCTACTTAATGGAACAGCAGGGACCTCTGTGTTATCCAATAGAGGAGGATCCTGTATGAACGATTGATGTCATACAGCAGCTTTATAGTGGAGTTATCTGTTAGGCAGTCCTTTGACCTATAGCCATGATATGAAAAGATCATTACTGTATTTACAGGTCCGTAATACAGATCTAGGTACAGTACATAGCCGGAGTCTAGGTACATGGCTTTTGCCATATGTATAAGGTCTAAGAATGAGTATGACTCAAAAGTAGCAGTTTGACCCTTATTTCTCACTCCTTCTAACCCCAGTAGCCATTATTATTCCCATCTGCCCTCTCTATTAATATAAAATTTAGGGTACTGTTAATATTTGCTTTGTGTATATACATATTTCTGACTTATCCACCAAACAAACACATGGGCATCTGATTCCATTATAAAATTATTTGAATCTTTATTAAATACAGTTAAAAAACATAACAAAAATTAGATGTAAGTCGTGCTCAAAGAAAAACCCAATAAACAACAACCACCTACACAGTACCTATGGGAATATGACTCAACATATAATAATTGCACTATGTCCGACTATGTAAATATAATAAAAGTTTTATATATAGCAAATGGGATATGACAGAGGTAAACCTTTACACTATCTGGCCCTTCACACCCAAAAACAAATGTTACATATCTTACATTACATATCATGTCTTGTCAATATAGTCGCCCAATTTTAGTATTTTAACATATGTGCAAGTTATAAAGTTGTAACGTGATCTTACCCATAACGGACTATGAAGATGGCAATCACCCCGACGCGCGTTTCGCGTATGATGCTTCCTCTAGGGGGCATATTTCTGTTCACACAACATAAGTTGTGTTACCAATTTGCAACAACGGCCGTGATTAATACAAAACTTGTACTGCAGTCAGAGGGAACCCTGGCCGGAGTGTATACACATAGTATACACTCCGGCTGGGATCCCTAGTGGCCGCATGAAAACATGACATGTCAGATTTGTGCGGCTGCTTTTCATTGAATAGTGGCCGCACAAGCCTGACAGGTCACACAATGGAGAGTGCTGCTCCGGCTTGAAGTTTATCCAGCCAGTACTGCAGTACTAGCTGGGATAAACTTCACTGACACCGGCCGTTCTGTGACACAGAGCGGCCGTTGTCATATGTTGTGTGAAACCAGCCTTACATTGTGTGACTGTATGATACAGATTAGTGATGAGCGAATACTGTTTGATCGAATAGATATTCGATCGAACAGTGAGATATTCGAATATTCGATCTTCGTACGAATATCCCGTGAATATTCGATACATATTTGATAAGCGTTCAAATCCCCCAGCTTCCGGTTTCACCCTCCAAATGGTCAAATAGATGTTTTTCACTAATCGAATACTCGTTCCCACAGACTTTAATGGGATCGAATATTCGATCGAATATTCGCAGGATATTCGTACGAATATCGAATATTCGAATATCTCATTATTCGCTCATCACTAATACAGATATGACTACCTAAACATCATGTATAGAAAAAGCAGGAGCAGCAATGGCTTAAATATAGATACTGTCTGTGCCAAGCCTGCCCCAAAGGTGGCTGCAGAAAACCAAAGCGGAGTTAAAAAAAAAAACCCTCATATTGCACACCTACCTAGATTTTAATTTATATCTCTTTGTATATTAACATTTTTTTTCTGACTGTGAATTTTATTACCTCTTCATTCTTTATTCTTTTACAATTAGTTTATGAAATGCAAATATCATGGATATGAGAAAAAGCCGATACGTCTGATGAATGCTAATGGATGTGAATGATAGATTAGAAGCACAAATAATAAATAATACAAAGGCAGAAATAACAGTGGGGGGAAAAGGTGTAAAAATTTTGTTTCCAATATTTATCACCTCTCTTATGTGTCTCCTTCTGGACTGGAGGTCGTTCATCTCTCTGGAAAATTATAACTTTAAAAAGGGGGAGGAGTTCATTTTTCATGTCTTAAAGTCACATTAGTATCATCGCTGACTGTCCTGAGCTATGTCTGACAATAATGAGGTCTTCTGAAAAACCTACAATCTCCTTGGGAAAGATAAAGTCATTTAATAATGCATTTGCAAGGTAAATCGTTGCGAATATAAATAACTGAGACAAATCTGAATTGATATATCATGACACCGACTGTCTGTTGTTCTCTCTACATACAGTATATACCCATCTGTCACTTATATAAAGCAGCAGGTACATGCTTACTGTAGATAGCAGGAGGAATTGTTGTCACACCATCCTAAAGGTTCATGTACACAGCTGGCAGGGGCGAGGGGTAGTTGGAGTAGGCAGCTGCCTAGAGTCCATCAGAGGGTGGGGGCACAATTTATAGATTAAAAATGTTGTACTTTTATATTGTTACTTGTGTACAGATGTATCTGCTGCCAAATACTATGGAAGTGTGACATCATGTTCTATACTATGCCAGGCGGGTGCCATGCAGATACGTTTGTTAAATAAGCACATTATACTGCGTGCATCACCGCTCAGTACTATGTACATCAACGGTGACCTGCCGGGCTGTGATGGGTCCCTTGGTCTCTTGTCACGGTAGTCCTGAGTGGCAATTGACCCACTCACCGACTATCGGTACTGCCACCCACAGAAAGGGGAATAATAACCCAAGGTGTGTGGCGAAGGTGTATAGGTGCTGGTGCGGAAAAAAAGGATGACAGGTGATAAAAAATAGAACAGCTTTACTGTGCAGTATTTGAAAAATATAAAACACTTTGGTAGAGTGCAGCAGCGTAGAGGAGAGAAGTTGGTCAAGGGAGTCCTAACCCAATGTAGTACTGTGCTCTGCCGAAACCTTAGAAGAATACTTGAGAGTAAGAGAGATACTGTACTTGTACCTGTGTTTAGACTATAGTCTGACCACCATCTGCCCTGGCTTGGCTACAACAGGGACGTCTGTTCTGTGTTTCCTTCTCCCACGAGAATCTGGATATGACTGACACTACACCTCCTCCCACCAAGTAACTTCCTACAGGAATGTGTATGAGACCCTGTGAGTGGTGGAAAGGAATGTGTGAAAAGAAAAAAGAAGAAAAGGGATAGGTCAGAAAGAAAGAGCATCTCCATTGGACAATAGAAGCACACAATACATAGGAAACAGTAACCCTTTGTTAGCTTCAGCCGTGTAATCCATAAGAGCATACATATATAACACTGACATCTTGTGGTGAAACTCTAGATTACCTTCATCACCACTAAACCTAGAGTAAGAAGTTTTTGCAACAAGTATGAGAGAGAAAGCACACCCGTGGTGGGACACCTCACTATTAGCATTCATCAGTACAATAAGAGCAAGTAGTCCGGCAATAGGCAAGAGTTGCTGCTCCTGTATGCACTTTCTATGGCATGCTAAGCCAATTGCCTAACCTGCGCTGTTGACGTGGTTGGTGGTGGCTACATATGAACATATAGGATTGGTGGGGAAAGGGGAGTTAGTGGACAATTAAATGATCGATTGTTCATCTGATTTCGGAAACTCAGGTGCCAAGAGTAACCCCAAAAACATTGAAAAAATCTTATTGGCAAGCGGAAAACACCAGCCTATTCATACATCTATTACCAAAAGAGAATGCTCAGATGATGAAGTAAACAGGTAAGTCACTAGGTTAAGGCTGTATTACACAGCCCGATTTGCCAAATAAGCGAGTGCTAATCTATATATATATTAACTATATCGTATTAACTATGTACTTGGTGCTAGGACCTGCGTGTCCTAATTGTAATTTTTATTTTTCTGGAAGATGTTCTTTATTTTTTCTTAATCACAATAATAAAAAAAAAAATTATATATATATATATATATATATATATATATATATATATACACTCACCGGCCACTTTATTAGGTTCACCTGTCCAACTGCACGTTACCACTTAATTTCTAATCAGCCAATCACATGGCGGCAACTCAGTGCATTTAGGCATGTAGACATGGTCAAGACAATCTCCTTCAGTTCAAACCGAGCATCAGTATGGGGAAGAAAGGTGATTTGAGTGCCTTTGAACGTGGCATGGTTGTTGGTGCCAGAAGGGCTGGTCTGAGTATTTCAGAAACTGCTGATCTACTGGGATTTTCACGCACAACCATCTCTAGGGTTTACAGAGAATGGTCCGAAAAAGAAAAAACATCCAGTGAGCGGCAGTTCTGTGGGCGGAAATGCCTTGTTGATGCCAGAGGTCAGAGGAGAATGGGCAGACTGGTTCGAGCTGATAGAAAGGCAACAGTGACTCAAATAGCCAACCGTTACAACCAAGGTAGGCAGAAGAGCATCTCTGAACGCACAGTACGTCCAACTTTGAGGCAGATGGGCTACAGCAGCAGAAGACCACCCGTTACTAGCATGGTGTACCTAATAAAGTGGCCGGTGAGTGTATATATATATATATATATATATATATATTGTGGAGATCTTTAGTAGGGGGTAGCGAGAATAATGCAGTCCTTATGCCAATTTAACATAAAAAGTCCAACTTGGTTTTATTGTGGCATAAAAATAAACATAGCAGCACTGTGCAAAAACAGAATACAAAATAAACACCTGCCCGGCTGGGCTCTAACTAAACAGAGGTCTCACCTTACTCAACCAAACAGAAATAAACAGCAGTAGTATCTGACACAGGTCAGTGGCTTCCAGGCTCTCAGCAACATTCAGCCCTCTGAGCTGCCTTTTATGAGCTGGAGCGATTAGCACCTGCTTACACCTGTGCGCAAGGTGTGGACTGGAGTGGGGAGGGAATGGCAGGTCCCACTACCAAACCTACCCGCCATTCCAGTAAAATCCAGGCCCGGAAATAATAAACAACAGTTCAGCAGAATATCTCTGCTGAACTACACATCTTTCCCGGAGTTTACCACCTCATCCCAGCAAGCAGTCTGGGTGAGATGTACACCCCCTCCAGTATCTTACCATTCACCTTTCTACAATATATATATATATATATATATATATATATATATATATATATACAGTATATATGTCTATCATTAGCGATGTCCATGCAGACCTTGCCTTAAAGGGGTATCCCGGGAAAAATTAACTTTTCCCCCGTCCACAGGATAGGGGAAAAGTAGGAGATCGGGGGGGGGGGGGGCTGAACTCTGTACCCCCAGCAATCTCTATATCGGACCCCACCGGCTCTGTTATGATTTGAGGCCCGGGTCGGCACACAACCCGTGGCTCTATTTATTCCTATAGAGTGACGGAAAGAGCCGAATACAGTGCTCATCCGGTGTAGTCTGCATTTTCCGTCGCTTCAAAGGAATAAATAGAGCCACGGGTTGCGTGCCAACCCAGAGCTCTATTCATAACAGAACTGGTGGGGTCTGATACGGAGATCATACGAGGGTTCAGGGGTCGGGCCTCGTGCGATCTCCTACTTTTCCCCTATCCTGTGAATAGGGTAAAAATACATTTTTCCCGAAACACCCCTGTAATACGCTCCTGTATTACACATAGTGATGCAAGGCAGATGAATTTTTAACATGTTGAAAGAAAATGATCAGCCAGTGATCATTTCTTCGGCTGATTGATGTCTTTATTATATGGAGCTATATTCTGCTGAATTGGCCTGATTGGACAGATTATCTTTCCGTGTAATAGGGCTTTTAGACTATAAATGAGGATTGCAACTGCTTCCACAGATATTATAATAAAGTAACAGGACAAACTTGAATATAAAGCCAAGAGCCATTGGATTTGATTATGTAAGCCAGGGGTGTCAAAGTCAAATACACAGTGGGCCATAATTTAAAAATTGGACAAAGTCGCGGGCCAACCTTCATAATTATTGAAGCGCGAATGCGGTGTTCCTGGCACTGTCAGTGGTGTGTGTCTCCCAACGCTGTGCACTATGATAAATGACATGATAAATTGCTATGACATGATTAAACCCCATCCCATGTAATAGCCAACTCCCCAATATTGCCCCATGTAGTAGCCAACCCAACCTAAATTGCCCCACATATTAGCCAGCCCTCCCAATAGTGCACAAATAGTAGCTATGCCCCCAATAGTCTTATATAGTAGCCAGCCATCCTCAATAGTCTTATATAGTAACCAGTCATCCCCAATAGTCTCATATAGTAGCCAGCCCTCCCCAATAGTCTCTAATATAGTAGGCAGCCCTCCCCAATAGTCTCATATAGTAGCCAGCCCTCCCCAGTCTCATATAGTAGCTAACCCTCCCCAATAGTCTTATATAGTAGCCATCCCTCCCCCATAGCCTCTTATATAGTGGCCAGCCCTCCCCCAATAGTCTCATATAGTAGCCAGTCCTCCCCATAGTCTCTTATATAGTAGCCAGCCTTCCCCAAAGTCTCATATAGTAGCCAGCCCTCCCCAATAGACTCTTATATAGTAGACATCCCTCCTCAGTAATCTCATATAGTAGCCGGCCCTCCCCCATAGTCTCTTATATAGTAGCCAACCCTCCATCATAGTCTCTTATATAGTAGCCATGGCGGGCCAGATGTAATTCAAACTCTGAATTGCCTGGTGGGCCAGATTTGCCCCGCGGGTCAGAGTTTGACATGACTGGTGTAAGCAGTGGTAAGATTTAGTTGTCATGTACAGTTGGATAAAATAATTAAAACTAAACAAGAAGACACAGTAGTCATGAACAATAAACAATAGACCAGTGGTATCCTATGCTCAAAAATAGGAAGGGGTATATCAACTTTAATCAGTCAGCAATAATAAGGCTAAGGCTAATAGGTGGTAAGGGCATAAGACATTGAATACCCTTAATGTAGTAGTGACTGTCAATCCTGGGTGACCATTGGGAAATAAATTGTAAATAGGATTGGTGAAGACTAGCTTGCACTGGTGATAACTAGTTTTGTGG
>NW_027210367.1:0-79117 GCF_027789765.1 Dendropsophus ebraccatus | reverse complement strand
TTGATTTCTATGGAATTGCAGAAATGACTTCTAAGCCTCAAAATAATGACTTTTTTTCCTAAGGTGGTAGGAATGAAACTCAGTGCGGGCTGGATGGGGTCCCCCCTGGGCACCGCAGACCTAAGCTTGTTTAACTCCTACCTCTTAAGGGACCGAGAAAAAATGACCTTTTCTGCACTCCAATGTAAGTCAATGGGGCGATTTTTTGGCTATGTGCTAGAAATGAAATTCAGTGCGGATTGGATGACAGGCACCCTAGGCACCCAGGATCGGCTTTAGTTTCACGTGTATCTCTTAAGCCGGCAGAGAAAACCCACCTGATATGCGCTCCACACAATTGAATAGAGACGCCGTTGATTTTCTATGGGAATTGCAGAAACGACTTCTAAGCCTCGAAATAATGACTTTTTTTCCTAAGGTGGTAGGAATGAAACTCAGTGCGGGCTGGATGGGGTCCCCCCTGGGCACCGCAGACCTAAGCTTGTTTAACTCCTACCTCTTAAAGGGACCGAGAAAAAATGACCTTTTCTGCACTCCAATGTAAGTCAATGGGGCGATTTTTTGGCTATGTGCTAGAAATGAAATTCAGTGCGGATTGGATGACAGGCACCCTGGGGACCCAGGATCGGCTTTAGTTTCACGTGTATCTCTTAAGCCGGCAGAGAAAACCCACCTGATATGCGCTCCACACAATTGAATAGAGACGCCGTTGATTTTCTATGGGAATTGCAGAAATGACTTCTAAGCCTCGAAATAATGACTTTTTTTCCTAAGGTGGTAGGAATGAAACTCAGTGCGGGCTGGATGGGGTCCCCCCTGGGCACCGCAGACCTAAGCTTGTTTAACTCCTACCTCTTAAAGGGACCGAGAAAAAATGACCTTTTCTGCACTCCAATGTAAGTCAATGGGGCGATTTTTTGGCTATGTGCTAGAAATGAAATTCAGTGCGGATTGGATGACAGGCACCCTAGGCACCCAGGATCGGCTTTAGTTTCACGTGTATCTCTTAAGCCGGCAGAGAAAACCCACCTGATATGCGCTCCACACAATTGAATAGAGACGCCGTTGATTTTCTATGGGAATTGCAGAAATGACTTCTAAGCCTCAAAATAATGACTTTTTTTCCTAAGGTGGTAGGAATGAAACTCAGTGCGGGCTGGATGGGGTCCCCCCTGGGCACCGCAGACCTAAGCTTGTTTAACTCCTACCTCTTAAAGGGACCGAGAAAAAATGACCTTTTCTGCACTCCAATGTAAGTCAATGGGGCGATTTTTTGGCTATGTGCTAGAAATGAAATTCAGTGCGGATTGGATGACAGGCACCCTAGGCACCCAGGATCGGCTTTAGTTTCACGTGTATCTCTTAAGCCGGCAGATAAACCCACCTGATATGCGCTCCACACAATTGAATAGAGACGCCGTTGATTTTCTATGGGAATTGCAGAAATGACTTCTAAGCCTCAAAATAATGACTTTTTTTCCTAAGGTGGTAGGAATGAAACTCAGTGCGGGCTGGATGGGGTCCCCCCTGGGCACCGCAGACCTAAGCTTGTTTAACTCCTACCTCTTAAAGGGACCGAGAAAAAATGACCTTTTCTGCACTCCAATGTAAGTCAATGGGGCGATTTTTTGGCTATGTGCTAGAAATGAAATTCAGTGCGGATTGGATGACAGGCACCCTAGGCACCCAGGATCGGCTTTAGTTTCACGTGTATCTCTTAAGCCGGCAGAGAAAACCCACCTGATATGCGCTCCACACAATTGAATAGAGACGCCGTTGATTTTCTATGGGAATTGCAGAAATGACTTCTAAGCCTCAAAATAATGACTTTTTTTCCTAAGGTGGTAGGAATGAAACTCAGTGCGGGCTGGATGGGGTCCCCCTGGGCACCGCAGACCTAAGCTTGTTTAACTCCTACCTCTTAAAGGGACCGAGAAAAAATGACCTTTTCTGCACTCCAATGTAAGTCAATGGGGCGATTTTTTGGCTATGTGCTAGAAATGAAATTCAGTGCGGATTGGATGACAGGCACCCTAGGCACCCAGGATCGGCTTTAGTTTCACGTGTATCTCTTAAGCCGGCAGAGAAAACCCACCTGATATGCGCTCCACACAATTGAATAGAGACGCCGTTGATTTTCTATGGGAATTGCAGAAATGACTTCTAAGCCTCAAAATAATGACTTTTTTTCCTAAGGTGGTAGGAATGAAACTCAGTGCGGGCTGGATGGGGTCCCCCCTGGGCACCGCAGACCTAAGCTTGTTTAACTCCTACCTCTTAAAGGGACCGAGAAAAAATGACCTTTTCTGCACTCCAATGTAAGTCAATGGGGCGATTTTTTGGCTATGTGCTAGAAATGAAATTCAGTGCGGATTGGATGACAGGCACCCTAGGCACCCAGGATCGGCTTTAGTTTCACGTGTATCTCTTAAGCCGGCAGAGAAAACCCACCTGATATGCGCTCCACACAATTGAATAGAGACGCCGTTGATTTTCTATGGGAATTGCAGAAATGACTTCTAAGCCTCAAAATAATGACTTTTTTTCCTAAGGTGGTAGGAATGAAACTCAGTGCGGGCTGGATGGGGTCCCCCCTGGGCACCGCAGACCTAAGCTTGTTTAACTCCTACCTCTTAAAGGGACCGAGAAAAAATGACCTTTTCTGCACTCCAATGTAAGTCAATGGGGCGATTTTTTGGCTATGTGCTAGAAATGAAATTCAGTGCGGATTGGATGACAGGCACCCTAGGCACCCAGGATCGGCTTTAGTTTCACGTGTATCTCTTAAGCCGGCAGAGAAAACCCACCTGATATGCGCTCCACACAATTGAATAGAGACGCCGTTGATTTTCTATGGGAATTGCAGAAATGACTTCTAAGCCTCAAAATAATGACTTTTTTTCCTAAGGTGGTAGGAATGAAACTCAGTGCGGGCTGGATGGGGTCCCCCCTGGGCACCGCAGACCTAAGCTTGTTTAACTCCTACCTCTTAAAGGGACCGAGAAAAAATGACCTTTTCTGCACTCCAATGTAAGTCAATGGGGCGATTTTTTGGCTATGTGCTAGAAATGAAATTCAGTGCGGATTGGATGACAGGCACCCTAGGCACCCAGGATCGGCTTTAGTTTCACGTGTATCTCTTAAGCCGGCAGAGAAAACCCACCTGATATGCGCTCCACACAATTGAATAGAGACGCCGTTGATTTTCTATGGGAATTGCAGAAATGACTTCTAAGCCTCAAAATAATGACTTTTTTTCCTAAGGTGGTAGGAATGAAACTCAGTGCGGGCTGGATGGGGTCCCCCCTGGGCACCGCAGACCTAAGCTTGTTTAACTCCTACCTCTTAAAGGGACCGAGAAAAAATGACCTTTTCTGCACTCCAATGTAAGTCAATGGGGCGATTTTTTGGCTATGTGCTAGAAATGAAATTCAGTGCGGATTGGATGACAGGCACCCTAGGCACCCAGGATCGGCTTTAGTTTCACGTGTATCTCTTAAGCCGGCAGAGAAAACCCACCTGATATGCGCTCCACACAATTGAATAGAGACGCCGTTGATTTTCTATGGGAATTGCAGAAATGACTTCTAAGCCTCAAAATAATGACTTTTTTTCCTAAGGTGGTAGGAATGAAACTCAGTGCGGGCTGGATGGGGTCCCCCCTGGGCACCGCAGACCTAAGCTTGTTTAACTCCTACCTCTTAAAGGGACCGAGAAAAAATGACCTTTTCTGCACTCCAATGTAAGTCAATGGGGCGATTTTTTGGCTATGTGCTAGAAATGAAATTCAGTGCGGATTGGATGACAGGCACCCTAGGCACCCAGGATCGGCTTTAGTTTCACGTGTATCTCTTAAGCCGGCAGAGAAAACCCACCTGATATGCGCTCCACACAATTGAATAGAGACGCCGTTGATTTTCTATGGGAATTGCAGAAATGACTTCTAAGCCTCAAAATAATGACTTTTTTTCCTAAGGTGGTAGGAATGAAACTCAGTGCGGGCTGGATGGGGTCCCCCCTGGGCACCGCAGACCTAAGCTTGTTTAACTCCTACCTCTTAAAGGGACCGAGAAAAAATGACCTTTTCTGCACTCCAATGTAAGTCAATGGGGCGATTTTTTGGCTATGTGCTAGAAATGAAATTCAGTGCGGATTGGATGACAGGCACCCTAGGCACCCAGGATCGGCTTTAGTTTCACGTGTATCTCTTAAGCCGGCAGAGAAAACCCACCTGATATGCGCTCCACACAATTGAATAGAGACGCCGTTGATTTTCTATGGGAATTGCAGAAATGACTTCTAAGCCTCAAAATAATGACTTTTTTTCCTAAGGTGGTAGGAATGAAACTCAGTGCGGGCTGGATGGGGTCCCCCCTGGGCACCGCAGACCTAAGCTTGTTTAACTCCTACCTCTTAAAGGGACCGAGAAAAAATGACCTTTTCTGCACTCCAATGTAAGTCAATGGGGCGATTTTTTGGCTATGTGCTAGAAATGAAATTCAGTGCGGATTGGATGACAGGCACCCTAGGCACCCAGGATCGGCTTTAGTTTCACGTGTATCTCTTAAGCCGGCAGAGAAAACCCACCTGATATGCGCTCCACACAATTGAATAGAGACGCCGTTGATTTTCTATGGGAATTGCAGAAATGACTTCTAAGCCTCAAAATAATGACTTTTTTTCCTAAGGTGGTAGGAATGAAACTCAGTGCGGGCTGGATGGGGTCCCCCCTGGGCACCGCAGACCTAAGCTTGTTTAACTCCTACCTCTTAAAGGGACCGAGAAAAAATGACCTTTTCTGCACTCCAATGTAAGTCAATGGGGCGATTTTTTGGCTATGTGCTAGAAATGAAATTCAGTGCGGATTGGATGACAGGCACCCTAGGCACCCAGGATCGGCTTTAGTTTCACGTGTATCTCTTAAGCCGGCAGAGAAAACCCACCTGATATGCGCTCCACACAATTGAATAGAGACGCCGTTGATTTTCTATGGGAATTGCAGAAATGACTTCTAAGCCTCAAAATAATGACTTTTTTTCCTAAGGTGGTAGGAATGAAACTCAGTGCGGGCTGGATGGGGTCCCCCCTGGGCACCGCAGACCTAAGCTTGTTTAACTCCTACCTCTTAAAGGGACCGAGAAAAAATGACCTTTTCTGCACTCCAATGTAAGTCAATGGGGCGATTTTTTGGCTATGTGCTAGAAATGAAATTCAGTGCGGATTGGATGACAGGCACCCTAGGCACCCAGGATCGGCTTTAGTTTCACGTGTATCTCTTAAGCCGGCAGAGAAAACCCACCTGATATGCGCTCCACACAATTGAATAGAGACGCCGTTGATTTTCTATGGGAATTGCAGAAATGACTTCTAAGCCTCAAAATAATGACTTTTTTTCCTAAGGTGGTAGGAATGAAACTCAGTGCGGGCTGGATGGGGTCCCCCCTGGGCACCGCAGACCTAAGCTTGTTTAACTCCTACCTCTTAAAGGGACCGAGAAAAAATGACCTTTTCTGCACTCCAATGTAAGTCAATGGGGCGATTTTTTGGCTATGTGCTAGAAATGAAATTCAGTGCGGATTGGATGACAGGCACCCTAGGCACCCAGGATCGGCTTTAGTTTCACGTGTATCTCTTAAGCCGGCAGAGAAAACCCACCTGATATGCGCTCCACACAATTGAATAGAGACGCCGTTGATTTTCTATGGGAATTGCAGAAATGACTTCTAAGCCTCAAAATAATGACTTTTTTTCCTAAGGTGGTAGGAATGAAACTCAGTGCGGGCTGGATGGGGTCCCCCCTGGGCACCGCAGACCTAAGCTTGTTTAACTCCTACCTCTTAAAGGGACCGAGAAAAAATGACCTTTTCTGCACTCCAATGTAAGTCAATGGGGCGATTTTTTGGCTATGTGCTAGAAATGAAATTCAGTGCGGATTGGATGACAGGCACCCTAGGCACCCAGGATCGGCTTTAGTTTCACGTGTATCTCTTAAGCCGGCAGAGAAAACCCACCTGATATGCGCTCCACACAATTGAATAGAGACGCCGTTGATTTTCTATGGGAATTGCAGAAATGACTTCTAAGCCTCAAAATAATGACTTTTTTTCCTAAGGTGGTAGGAATGAAACTCAGTGCGGGCTGGATGGGGTCCCCCCTGGGCACCGCAGACCTAAGCTTGTTTAACTCCTACCTCTTAAAGGGACCGAGAAAAAATGACCTTTTCTGCACTCCAATGTAAGTCAATGGGGCGATTTTTTGGCTATGTGCTAGAAATGAAATTCAGTGCGGATTGGATGACAGGCACCCTAGGCACCCAGGATCGGCTTTAGTTTCACGTGTATCTCTTAAGCCGGCAGAGAAAACCCACCTGATATGCGCTCCACACAATTGAATAGAGACGCCGTTGATTTTCTATGGGAATTGCAGAAATGACTTCTAAGCCTCAAAATAATGACTTTTTTTCCTAAGGTGGTAGGAATGAAACTCAGTGCGGGCTGGATGGGGTCCCCCCTGGGCACCGCAGACCTAAGCTTGTTTAACTCCTACCTCTTAAAGGGACCGAGAAAAAATGACCTTTTCTGCACTCCAATGTAAGTCAATGGGGCGATTTTTTGGCTATGTGCTAGAAATGAAATTCAGTGCGGATTGGATGACAGGCACCCTAGGCACCCAGGATCGGCTTTAGTTTCACGTGTATCTCTTAAGCCGGCAGAGAAAACCCACCTGATATGCGCTCCACACAATTGAATAGAGACGCCGTTGATTTTCTATGGGAATTGCAGAAATGACTTCTAAGCCTCAAAATAATGACTTTTTTTCCTAAGGTGGTAGGAATGAAACTCAGTGCGGGCTGGATGGGGTCCCCCCTGGGCACCGCAGACCTAAGCTTGTTTAACTCCTACCTCTTAAAGGGACCGAGAAAAAATGACCTTTTCTGCACTCCAATGTAAGTCAATGGGGCGATTTTTTGGCTATGTGCTAGAAATGAAATTCAGTGCGGATTGGATGACAGGCACCCTAGGCACCCAGGATCGGCTTTAGTTTCACGTGTATCTCTTAAGCCGGCAGAGAAAACCCACCTGATATGCGCTCCACACAATTGAATAGAGACGCCGTTGATTTTCTATGGGAATTGCAGAAATGACTTCTAAGCCTCAAAATAATGACTTTTTTTCCTAAGGTGGTAGGAATGAAACTCAGTGCGGGCTGGATGGGGTCCCCCCTGGGCACCGCAGACCTAAGCTTGTTTAACTCCTACCTCTTAAAGGGACCGAGAAAAAATGACCTTTTCTGCACTCCAATGTAAGTCAATGGGGCGATTTTTTGGCTATGTGCTAGAAATGAAATTCAGTGCGGATTGGATGACAGGCACCCTAGGCACCCAGGATCGGCTTTAGTTTCACGTGTATCTCTTAAGCCGGCAGAGAAAACCCACCTGATATGCGCTCCACACAATTGAATAGAGACGCCGTTGATTTTCTATGGGAATTGCAGAAATGACTTCTAAGCCTCAAAATAATGACTTTTTTTCCTAAGGTGGTAGGAATGAAACTCAGTGCGGGCTGGATGGGGTCCCCCCTGGGCACCGCAGACCTAAGCTTGTTTAACTCCTACCTCTTAAAGGGACCGAGAAAAAATGACCTTTTCTGCACTCCAATGTAAGTCAATGGGGCGATTTTTTGGCTATGTGCTAGAAATGAAATTCAGTGCGGATTGGATGACAGGCACCCTAGGCACCCAGGATCGGCTTTAGTTTCACGTGTATCTCTTAAGCCGGCAGAGAAAACCCACCTGATATGCGCTCCACACAATTGAATAGAGACGCCGTTGATTTTCTATGGGAATTGCAGAAATGACTTCTAAGCCTCAAAATAATGACTTTTTTTCCTAAGGTGGTAGGAATGAAACTCAGTGCGGGCTGGATGGGGTCCCCCCTGGGCACCGCAGACCTAAGCTTGTTTAACTCCTACCTCTTAAAGGGACCGAGAAAAAATGACCTTTTCTGCACTCCAATGTAAGTCAATGGGGCGATTTTTTGGCTATGTGCTAGAAATGAAATTCAGTGCGGATTGGATGACAGGCACCCTAGGCACCCAGGATCGGCTTTAGTTTCACGTGTATCTCTTAAGCCGGCAGAGAAAACCCACCTGATATGCGCTCCACACAATTGAATAGAGACGCCGTTGATTTTCTATGGGAATTGCAGAAATGACTTCTAAGCCTCAAAATAATGACTTTTTTTCCTAAGGTGGTAGGAATGAAACTCAGTGCGGGCTGGATGGGGTCCCCCCTGGGCACCGCAGACCTAAGCTTGTTTAACTCCTACCTCTTAAAGGGACCGAGAAAAAATGACCTTTTCTGCACTCCAATGTAAGTCAATGGGGCGATTTTTTGGCTATGTGCTAGAAATGAAATTCAGTGCGGATTGGATGACAGGCACCCTAGGCACCCAGGATCGGCTTTAGTTTCACGTGTATCTCTTAAGCCGGCAGAGAAAACCCACCTGATATGCGCTCCACACAATTGAATAGAGACGCCGTTGATTTTCTATGGGAATTGCAGAAATGACTTCTAAGCCTCAAAATAATGACTTTTTTTCCTAAGGTGGTAGGAATGAAACTCAGTGCGGGCTGGATGGGGTCCCCCCTGGGCACCGCAGACCTAAGCTTGTTTAACTCCTACCTCTTAAAGGGACCGAGAAAAAATGACCTTTTCTGCACTCCAATGTAAGTCAATGGGGCGATTTTTTGGCTATGTGCTAGAAATGAAATTCAGTGCGGATTGGATGACAGGCACCCTAGGCACCCAGGATCGGCTTTAGTTTCACGTGTATCTCTTAAGCCGGCAGAGAAAACCCACCTGATATGCGCTCCACACAATTGAATAGAGACGCCGTTGATTTTCTATGGGAATTGCAGAAATGACTTCTAAGCCTCAAAATAATGACTTTTTTTCCTAAGGTGGTAGGAATGAAACTCAGTGCGGGCTGGATGGGGTCCCCCCTGGGCACCGCAGACCTAAGCTTGTTTAACTCCTACCTCTTAAAGGGACCGAGAAAAAATGACCTTTTCTGCACTCCAATGTAAGTCAATGGGGCGATTTTTTGGCTATGTGCTAGAAATGAAATTCAGTGCGGATTGGATGACAGGCACCCTAGGCACCCAGGATCGGCTTTAGTTTCACGTGTATCTCTTAAGCCGGCAGAGAAAACCCACCTGATATGCGCTCCACACAATTGAATAGAGACGCCGTTGATTTTCTATGGGAATTGCAGAAATGACTTCTAAGCCTCAAAATAATGACTTTTTTTCCTAAGGTGGTAGGAATGAAACTCAGTGCGGGCTGGATGGGGTCCCCCCTGGGCACCGCAGACCTAAGCTTGTTTAACTCCTACCTCTTAAAGGGACCGAGAAAAAATGACCTTTTCTGCACTCCAATGTAAGTCAATGGGGCGATTTTTTGGCTATGTGCTAGAAATGAAATTCAGTGCGGATTGGATGACAGGCACCCTAGGCACCCAGGATCGGCTTTAGTTTCACGTGTATCTCTTAAGCCGGCAGAGAAAACCCACCTGATATGCGCTCCACACAATTGAATAGAGACGCCGTTGATTTTCTATGGGAATTGCAGAAATGACTTCTAAGCCTCAAAATAATGACTTTTTTTCCTAAGGTGGTAGGAATGAAACTCAGTGCGGGCTGGATGGGGTCCCCCCTGGGCACCGCAGACCTAAGCTTGTTTAACTCCTACCTCTTAAAGGGACCGAGAAAAAATGACCTTTTCTGCACTCCAATGTAAGTCAATGGGGCGATTTTTTGGCTATGTGCTAGAAATGAAATTCAGTGCGGATTGGATGACAGGCACCCTGGGGACCCAGGATCGGCTTTAGTTTCATGTGTATCTCTTAAGCCGGCAGAGAAAACCCACCTGATATGCGCTCCACACAATTGAATAGAGACGCCGTTGATTTTCTATGGGAATTGCAGAAATGACTTCTAAGCCTCGAAATAATGACTTTTTTTCCTAAGGTGGTAGGAATGAAACTCAGTGCGGGCTGGATGGGGTCCCCCTGGGCACCGCAGACCTAAGCTTGTTTAACTCCTACCTCTTAAAGGGACCGAGAAAAAATGACCTTTTCTGCACTCCAATGTAAGTCAATGGGGCGATTTTTTGGCTATGTGCTAGAAATGAAATTCAGTGCGGATTGGATGACAGGCACCCTGGGGACCCAGGATCGGCTTTAGTTTCATGTGTATCTCTTAAGCCGGCAGAGAAAACCCACCTGATATGCGCTCCACACAATTGAATAGAGACGCCGTTGATTTTCTATGGGAATTGCAGAAATGACTTCTAAGCCTCGAAATAATGACTTTTTTTTCCTAAGGTGGTAGGAATGAAACTCAGTGCGGGCTGGATGGGGTCCCCCCTGGGCACCGCACGACCTAAGCTTGTTTAACTCCTACCTCTTAAAGGGACCGAGAAAAAATGACCTTTTCTGCACTCCAATGTAAGTCAATGGGGCGATTTTTTGGCTATGTGCTAGAAATGAAATTCAGTGCGGATTGGATGACAGGCACCCTGGGGACCCAGGATCGGCTTTAGTTTCATGTGTATCTCTTAAGCCGGCAGAGAAAACCCACCTGATATGCGCTCCACACAATTGAATAGAGACGCCGTTGATTTTCTATGGGAATTGCAGAAATGACTTCTAAGCCTCGAAATAATGACTTTTTTTCCTAAGGTGGTAGGAATGAAACTCAGTGCGGGCTGGATGGGGTCCCCCCTGGGCACCGCAGACCTAAGCTTGTTTAACTCCTACCTCTTAAAGGGACCGAGAAAAAATGACCTTTTCTGCACTCCAATGTAAGTCAATGGGGCGATTTTTTGGCTATGTGCTAGAAATGAAATTCAGTGCGGATTGGATGACAGGCACCCTGGGGACCCAGGATCGGCTTTAGTTTCATGTGTATCTCTTAAGCCGGCAGAGAAAACCCACCTGATATGCGCTCCACACAATTGAATAGAGACGCCGTTGATTTTCTATGGGAATTGCAGAAATGACTTCTAAGCCTCGAAAATAATGACTTTTTTTTCCTAAGGTGGTAGGAATGAAACTCAGTGCGGGCTGGATGGGGTCCCCCCTGGGCACCGCAGACCTAAGCTTGTTTAACTCCTACCTCTTAAAGGGACCGAGAAAAAATGACCTTTTCTGCACTCCAATGTAAGTCAATGGGGCGATTTTTTGGCTATGTGCTAGAAATGAAATTCAGTGCGGATTGGATGACAGGCACCCTAGGGACCCAGGATCGGCTTTAGTTTCATGTGTATCTCTTAAGCCGGCAGAGAAACCCACCTGATATGCGCTCCACACAATTGAATAGAGACGCCGTTGATTTTCTATGGGAATTGCAGAAATGACTTCTAAGCCTCGAAATAATGACTTTTTTTCCTAAGGTGGTAGGAATGGAACTCAGTGCGGGCTGGATGGGGTCCCCCCTGGGCACCGCAGACCTAAGCTTGTTTAACTCCTACCTCTTAAAGGGACCGAGAAAAAATGACCTTTTCTGCACTCCAATGTAAGTCAATGGGGCGATTTTTTGGCTATGTGCTAGAAATGAAATTCAGTGCGGATTGGATGACAGGCACCCTGGGGACCCAGGATCGGCTTTAGTTTCATGTGTATCTCTTAAGCCGGCAGAGAAAACCCACCTGATATGCGCTCCACACAATTGAATAGAGACGCCGTTGATTTTCTATGGGAATTGCAGAAATGACTTCTAAGCCTCGAAATAATGACTTTTTTTCCTAAGGTGGTAGGAATGAAACTCAGTGCGGGCTGGATGGGGTCCCCCCTGGGCACCGCAGACCTAAGCTTGTTTAACTCCTACCTCTTAAAGGGACCGAGAAAAAATGACCTTTTCTGCACTCCAATGTAAGTCAATGGGGCGATTTTTTGGCTATGTGCTAGAAATGAAATTCAGTGCGGATTGGATGACAGGCACCCTGGGGACCCAGGATCGGCTTTAGTTTCATGTGTATCTCTTAAGCCGGCAGAGAAAACCCACCTGATATGCGCTCCACACAATTGAATAGAGACGCCGTTGATTTTCTATGGGAATTGCAGAAATGACTTCTAAGCCTCGAAAATAATGACTTTTTTTCCTAAGGTGGTAGGAATGAAACTCAGTGCGGGCTGGATGGGGTCCCCCCTGGGCACCGCACACCTAAGCTTGTTTAACTCCTACCTCTTAAAGGGACCGAGAAAAAATGACCTTTTCTGCACTCCAATGTAAGTCAATGGGGCGATTTTTTGGCTATGTGCTAGAAATGAAATTCAGTGCGGATTGGATGACAGGCACCCTGGGGACCCAGGATCGGCTTTAGTTTCATGTGTATCTCTTAAGCCGGCAGAGAAAACCCACCTGATAAGCGCTCCACACAATTGAATAGAGACGCCGTTGATTTTCTATGGGAATTGCAGAAATGACTTCTAAGCCTCGAAATAATGACTTTTTTTCCTAAGGTGGTAGGAATGAAACTCAGTGCGGGCTGGATGGGGTCCCCCCTGGGCACCGCACACCTAAGCTTGTTTAACTCCTACCTCTTAAAGGGACCGAGAAAAAATGACCTTTTCTGCACTCCAATGTAAGTCAATGGGGCGATTTTTTGGCTATGTGCTAGAAATGAAATTCAGTGCGGATTGGATGACAGGCACCCTGGGGACCCAGGATCGGCTTTAGTTTCATGTGTATCTCTTAAGCCGGCAGAGAAAACCCACCTGATATGCGCTCCACACAATTGAATAGAGACGCCGTTGATTTTCTATGGGAATTGCAGAAATGACTTCTAAGCCTCGAAAATAATGACTTTTTTTCCTAAGGTGGTAGGAATGAAACTCAGTGCGGGCTGGATGGGGTCCCCCCTGGGCACCGCAGACCTAAGCTTGTTTAACTCCTACCTCTTAAAGGGACCGAGAAAAAATGACCTTTTCTGCACTCCAATGTAAGTCAATGGGGCGATTTTTTGGCTATGTGCTAGAAATGAAATTCAGTGCGGATTGGATGACAGGCACCCTGGGACCCAGGATCGGCTTTAGTTTCATGTGTATCTCTTAAGCCGGCAGAGAAAACCCACCTGATATGCGCTCCACACAATTGAATAGAGACGCCGTTGATTTTCTATGGGAATTGCAGAAATGACTTCTAAGCCTCGAAAATAATGACTTTTTTTCCTAAGGTGGTAGGAATGAAACTCAGTGCGGGCTGGATGGGGTCCCCCCTGGGCACCGCACACCTAAGCTTGTTTAACTCCTACCTCTTAAAGGGACCGAGAAAAAATGACCTTTTCTGCACTCCAATGTAAGTCAATGGGGCGATTTTTTGGCTATGTGCTAGAAATGAAATTCAGTGCGGATTGGATGACAGGCACCCTGGGGACCCAGGATCGGCTTTAGTTTCATGTGTATCTCTTAAGCCGGCAGAGAAAACCCACCTGATATGCGCTCCACACAATTGAATAGAGACGCCGTTGATTTTCTATGGGAATTGCAGAAATGACTTCTAAGCCTCGAAATAATGACTTTTTTTCCTAAGGTGGTAGGAATGAAACTCAGTGCGGGCTGGATGGGGTCCCCCTGGGCACCGCAGACCTAAGCTTGTTTAACTCCTACCTCTTAAAGGGACCGAGAAAAAATGACCTTTTCTGCACTCCAATGTAAGTCAATGGGGCGATTTTTTGGCTATGTGCTAGAAATGAAATTCAGTGCGGATTGGATGACAGGCACCCTGGGGACCCAGGATCGGCTTTAGTTTCATGTGTATCTCTTAAGCCGGCAGAGAAAACCCACCTGATATGCGCTCCACACAATTGAATAGAGACGCCGTTGATTTTCTATGGGAATTGCAGAAATGACTTCTAAGCCTCGAAATAATGACTTTTTTTCCTAAGGTGGTAGGAATGAAACTCAGTGCGGGCTGGATGGGGTCCCCCCTGGGCACCGCAGACCTAAGCTTGTTTAACTCCTACCTCTTAAAGGGACCGAGAAAAAATGACCTTTTCTGCACTCCAATGTAAGTCAATGGGGCGATTTTTTGGCTATGTGCTAGAAATGAAATTCAGTGCGGATTGGATGACAGGCACCCTGGGGACCCAGGATCGGCTTTAGTTTCATGTGTATCTCTTAAGCCGGCAGAGAAAACCCACCTGATATGCGCTCCACACAATTGAATAGAGACGCCGTTGATTTTCTATGGGAATTGCAGAAATGACTTCTAAGCCTCAAAATAATGACTTTTTTTCCTAAGGTGGTAGGAATGAAACTCAGTGCGGGCTGGATGGGGTCCCCCCTGGGCACCGCAGACCTAAGCTTGTTTAACTCCTACCTCTTAAAGGGACCGAGAAAAAATGACCTTTTCTGCACTCCAATGTAAGTCAATGGGGAGATTTTTTGGCTATGTGCTAGAAATGAAATTCAGTGCGGATTGGATGACAGGCACCCTGGGACCCAGGATCGGCTTTAGTTTCATGTGTATCTCTTAAGCCGGCAGAGAAAACCCACCTGATATGCGCTCCACACAATTGAATAGAGACGCCGTTGATTTTCTATGGGAATTGCAGAAATGACTTCTAAGCCTCGAAAATAATGACTTTTTTTCCTAAGGTGGTAGGAATGAAACTCAGTGCGGGCTGGATGGGGTCCCCCTGGGCACCGCAGACCTAAGCTTGTTTAACTCCTACCTCTTAAAGGGACCGAGAAAAAATGACCTTTTCTGCACTCCAATGTAAGTCAATGGGGCGATTTTTTGGCTATGTGCTAGAAATGAAATTCAGTGCGGATTGGATGACAGGCACCCTGGGGACCCAGGATCGGCTTTAGTTTCATGTGTATCTCTTAAGCCGGCAGAGAAAACCCACCTGATATGCGCTCCACACAATTGAATAGAGACGCCGTTGATTTTCTATGGGAATTGCAGAAATGACTTCTAAGCCTCGAAATGATGACTTTTTTTCCTAAGGTGGTAGGAATGAAACTCAGTGCGGGCTGGATGGGGTCCCCCCTGGGCACCGCAGACCTAAGCTTGTTTAACTCCTACCTCTTAAAGGGACCGAGAAAAAATGACCTTTTCTGCACTCCAATGTAAGTCAATGGGGCGATTTTTTGGCTATGTGCTAGAAATGAAATTCAGTGCGGATTGGATGACAGGCACCCTGGGGACCCAGGATCGGCTTTAGTTTCATGTGTATCTCTTAAGCCGGCAGAGAAAACCCACCTGATATGCGCTCCACACAATTGAATAGAGACGCCGTTGATTTTCTATGGGAATTGCAGAAATGACTTCTAAGCCTCGAAATAATGACTTTTTTTCCTAAGGTGGTAGGAATGAAACTCAGTGCGGGCTGGATGGGGTCCCCCCTGGGCACCGCAGCACCTAAGCTTGTTTAACTCCTACCTCTTAAAGGGACCGAGAAAAAATGACCTTTTCTGCACTCCAATGTAAGTCAATGGGGCGATTTTTTGGCTATGTGCTAGAAATGAAATTCAGTGCGGATTGGATGACAGGCACCCTGGGGACCCAGGATCGGCTTTAGTTTCATGTGTATCTCTTAAGCCGGCAGAGAAAACCCACCTGATATGCGCTCCACACAATTGAATAGAGACGCCGTTGATTTTCTATGGGAATTGCAGAAATGACTTCTAAGCCTCGAAATAATGACTTTTTTTCCTAAGGTGGTAGGAATGAAACTCAGTGCGGGCTGGATGGGGTCCCCCCTGGGCACCGCACACCTAAGCTTGTTTAACTCCTACCTCTTAAAGGGACCGAGAAAAAATGACCTTTTCTGCACTCCAATGTAAGTCAATGGGGCGATTTTTTGGCTATGTGCTAGAAATGAAATTCAGTGCGGATTGGATGACAGGCACCCTAGGCACCCAGGATCGGCTTTAGTTTCATGTGTATCTCTTAAGCCGGCAGAGAAAACCCACCTGATATGCGCTCCACACAATTGAATAGAGACGCCGTTGATTTTCTATGGGAATTGCAGAAATGACTTCTAAGCCTCGAAATAATGACTTTTTTTCCTAAGGTGGTAGGAATGAAACTCAGTGCGGGCTGGATGGGGTCCCCCCTGGGCACCGCAGACCTAAGCTTGTTTAACTCCTACCTCTTAAAGGGACCGAGAAAAAATGACCTTTTCTGCACTCCAATGTAAGTCAATGGGGCGATTTTTTGGCTATGTGCTAGAAATGAAATTCAGTGCGGATTGGATGACAGGCACCCTGGGGACCCAGGATCGGCTTTAGTTTCATGTGTATCTCTTAAGCCGGCAGAGAAAACCCACCTGATATGCGCTCCACACAATTGAATAGAGACGCCGTTGATTTTCTATGGGAATTGCAGAAATGACTTCTAAGCCTCGAAATAATGACTTTTTTTCCTAAGGTGGTAGGAATGAAACTCAGTGCGGGCTGGATGGGGTCCCCCCTGGGCACCGCACACCTAAGCTTGTTTAACTCCTACCTCTTAAAGGGACCGAGAAAAAATGACCTTTTCTGCACTCCAATGTAAGTCAATGGGGCGATTTTTTGGCTATGTGCTAGAAATGAAATTCAGTGCGGATTGGATGACAGGCACCCTGGGGACCCAGGATCGGCTTTAGTTTCATGTGTATCTCTTAAGCCGGCAGAGAAAACCCACCTGATATGCGCTCCACACAATTGAATAGAGACGCCGTTGATTTTCTATGGGAATTGCAGAAATGACTTCTAAGCCTCGAAATAATGACTTTTTTTCCTAAGGTGGTAGGAATGAAACTCAGTGCGGGCTGGATGGGGTCCCCCCTGGGCACCGCAGACCTAAGCTTGTTTAACTCCTACCTCTTAAAGGGACCGAGAAAAAATGACCTTTTCTGCACTCCAATGTAAGTCAATGGGGCGATTTTTTGGCTATGTGCTAGAAATGAAATTCAGTGCGGATTGGATGACAGGCACCCTAGGGGACCCAGGATCGGCTTTAGTTTCATGTGTATCTCTTAAGCCGGCAGAGAAAACCCACCTGATATGCGCTCCACACAATTGAATAGAGACGCCGTTGATTTTCTATGGGAATTGCAGAAATGACTTCTAAGCCTCGAAATAATGACTTTTTTTCCTAAGGTGGTAGGAATGAAACTCAGTGCGGGCTGGATGGGGTTCCCCCTGGGCACCGCAGACCTAAGCTTGTTTAACTCCTACCTCTTAAAGGGACCGAGAAAAAATGACCTTTTCTGCACTCCAATGTAAGTCAATGGGGCGATTTTTTGGCTATGTGCTAGAAATGAAATTCAGTGCGGATTGGATGACAGGCACCCTAGGGCACCCAGGATCGGCTTTAGTTTCACTGTGTATCTCTTAAGCCGGCAGAGAAAACCCACCTGATATGCGCTCCACACAATTGAATAGAGACGCCGTTGATTTTCTATGGGAATTGCAGAAATGACTTCTAAGCCTCGAAATAATGACTTTTTTTCCTAAGGTGGTAGGAATGAAACTCAGTGCGGGCTGGATGGGGTCCCCCCTGGGCACCGCAGACCTAAGCTTGTTTAACTCCTACCTCTTAAAGGGACCTCAGAAAAAATGACCTTTTCTGCACTCCAATGTAAGTCAATGGGGCGATTTTTTGGCTATGTGCTAGAAATGAAATTCAGTGCGGATTGGATGACAGGCACCCTGGGGACCCAGGATCGGCTTTAGTTTCATGTGTATCTCTTAAGCCGGCAGAGAAAACCCACCTGATATGCGCTCCACACAATTGAATAGAGACGCCGTTGATTTTCTATGGGAATTGCAGAAATGACTTCTAAGCCTCGAAATAATGACTTTTTTTCCTAAGGTGGTAGGAATGAAACTCAGTGCGGGCTGGATGGGGTCCCCCCTGGGCACCGCAGACCTAAGCTTGTTTAACTCCTACCTCTTAAAGGGACCGAGAAAAAATGACCTTTTCTGCACTCCAATGTAAGTCAATGGGGCGATTTTTTGGCTATGTGCTAGAAATGAAATTCAGTGCGGATTGGATGACAGGCACCCTGGGGACCCAGGATCGGCTTTAGTTTCATGTGTATCTCTTAAGCCGGCAGAGAAAACCCACCTTATATGCGCTCCACACAATTGAATAGAGACGCCGTTGATTTTCTATGGGAATTGCAGAAATGACTTCTAAGCCTCGAAATAATTACTTTTTTTCCTAAGGTGGTAGGAATGAAACTCAGTGCGGGCTGGATGGGGTCCCCCCTGGGCACCGCACACCTAAGCTTGTTTAACTCCTACCTCTTAACGTTTCAATATATATTTATTGAAGGGTTTTTTTTTTGTATTTTATCAACACAGACAAGTAACAGATAGCATGCCCCTTTATGGGGAAAAAGTAGCAATTAAACGAGTAGAGAATGCAAACATTATCAAATGTAACATGCAGTAGAGGTGCAAATAGCGATGCAAATAAGTGACAAACAACACACAACTTATCAACAAACAACAGACAATACACATGAATGCGTCAGACAGGGCCACTAGTAATGCATGTGGCTAATGAGATTGGTCCATGCAGGGCCAGAGATCTAGGCAAGTATGTTCAGGAGAGGTACGCTATATATATAACCTATTGCTCTTAAATCATGTGAAAGCTTGATAAAACCTGAGTGAGTCTAATATTATCTAGATGTACCCGAACCTTACAACTTTGAGAAAGGGTCCTGACGCTAAGCTATGGATACACATTATAAAATTATAAGCATAACTATATAATAGCAAGGACATCTAAATAACAACATAAAGGGGACGCAAATGAGGTTATAGTAACTGTTGCACATAAGAAAACATAAAAGAACCTTTGATTTCACATGCAATTAACATACGGTAATCATCACTGAGTAATGTGGTAGTGAAAAGGTTAAGGAAAAGGCGTGACAAGATGGTACAAACGCGCCTACGGGGGTTGGAGGGTACACAGTCCAGCCTATGTCAAGGGTCCAAAAGGAGATTCATAAGTGTAGGGGCTCAAGCGAAAGTCCAGGATTTTATTAGCTGGTGACCTTCATCCGGGGTGGCAATAAGGTGTTTTGTGTCCTGACGATAAATCAGCATACGAGCTGAAGACACCCACTTGTATGGGATACCTTTCCCCCTAAGAAATTTGGTAATGTCAGCAAATGTCCTGCGTCGTTTCAAAGTCTCAGAGGACAAGTCGGCAAACACTGCGATATTATGATGTCCGTCAGAAGTTATTCCAGACCTCCACGTTGCTGCTAGAAATTGGGACTTCACCCGAAAACAGTGTATCCTGGCCACAACGTCTCTTGGTGCCTCTGAAGGTATATGGTTAGGCTTGGGAATCCGCTTCACCCAATCAATCACCAAATCGGTTTGCGTAGTGGTGGGCAATACCTGTTGAATAGTTCTTTGAATGTATGACGGTAGCTCTGCAGTGGTGATAGATTCAGGAACATTACGGAGCTTAATATTGTTGCGCCTGTTGTAGTCATCTGTCTCAGCAAGTCTATTCCGCTGTATACTGACTTCCTCTGCCAGTCGGTTACTAGCTTCAAAGAGAGCATTTTGGGCATCAATAACCTCGTTCATTTTCAATTCCAGCCTCAAAGCTCGGTCCTCCGCCACTGACACCGCTGAGGCAAGAGAGGTAAACAGATGTTCCATGCCCGTGATAAGTGAATTCCTAATAGACAATATCATCTCTCTTACCAAGGCAGAGGAAAGCTGAGTGGAGTCGTTTAACAGACTATCAAGGTGGGTTTCAGAGTCTTTTTTCAGACGCAACATCAAAGAAGGGAGTGAAGGAAGAGGAAGCTGAGAGGTATGCTTTAAAGACTGTGGGTGTGTTGATGGTATTGTAAGCGAGGCAGAGTCCCGAGAGGTAAAATCATGGCAGGGAGAGTCATGAAGCTGAGGATGAGAGTTGCTGGTAAATGCTGGAGCCGTGGGTGAGAGAGTGCTAAAGCCATGGGCTGCTCTGGTTGATGGCAGAGTCTGTGGCTGTATATCAGAAACATCAGCTGCTTGATCATCAACAGTCTCCAGTAAATCAGCAGGCAATTCGTCTGTGTATAGATCCGGGAGACACAAGCTTGAGAGTGAGCTCGAGGCTCGAGATGCTGCTATAGAGAGGGGAGGGGGAGTCAGGGAGGGAGCTGCACCAGGAGAGAGACTAGTCTGTTCAGCTGTAGATTGTGCAGAACGCAGCCGGTAGGAATGTGTGCTATGTGCTCTGTTCTTCCTGCTCCTCCGTTTAAAAGCCTTAGTAGGCACGTAATTGTCAGTAGTGTCTACCTTCGGGTGATCTGCTTGTTCGGGCGCCGGGGCCTCCCACCACTCTTCCCCAGCGTCAGAGAAAAAGGCAGCTATGAGGCGGTCCTGAAGCGCGGCGGCGCCATCTTGTGCAGCCGCGGCCGTAGGGAGAGATGATTGTATCTTTCTCCGCGCTGCCGCCGCTGCTTTTTTAGATGTAGAACGCATACCGGCAGGTACAGGTAGGGTTCCGGTATCTTCTGGTGCCGATTAAGCAGAGTTACAGACCCGGTGGAAGGCTGTAGGTCGCTATGTGAACGGAGCTCCTCTGCCGCGCGTCTGGTCCCTTAGACTGCAGGCCACGCCCCCCACTCCTACCTCTTAAAGGGACCGAGAAAAAATGACCTTTTCTGCACTCCAATGTAAGTCAATGGGGCGATTTTTTGGCTATGTGCTAGAAATGAAATTCAGTGCGGATTGGATGACAGGCACCCTGGGGACCCAGGATCGGCTTTAGTTTCATGTGTATCTCTTAAGCCGGCAGAGAAAACCCACCTGATATGCGCTCCACACAATTGAATAGAGACGCCGTTGATTTTCTATGGGAATTGCAGAAATGACTTCTAAGCCTCGAAATAATGACTTTTTTTTCTAAGGTGGTAGGAATGAAACTCAGTGCGGGCTGGATGGGGTCCCCCCTGGGCACCGCAGACATAAGCTTGTTTAACTCCTACCTCTTAAAGGGAGCGAGAAAAAAATGACCTTTTTTGCACTCCAATGTAAGTCAATGGGGCGATTTTTTGGCTATGTGCTAGAAATGAAATTCAGTGCGGATTGGATGACAGGCGCCCTGGGGACCCAGGATCGGCTTTAGTTTTATGTGTATCTCTTAAGCCGGCAGCGAAAACCCACCTGATATGCGCTCCACACAATTGAATAGAGACGCCGTTGATTCTCTATGGGAATTGCAGAAATGACTTCTAAGCCTCGAAATAATGACTTTTTTTCCTAAGGTGGTAGGAATGAAACTCAGTGCGGGCTGGATGGGGTCCCCCCTGGGCACCGCAGACCTAAGCTTGTTTAACTCCTACCTCTTAAAGGGACCGAGAAAAAATGACCTTTTCTGCACTCCAATGTAAGTCAATGGGGCGATTTTTTGGCTATGTGCTAGAAATGAAATTCAGTGCGGATTGGATGACAGGCACCCTGGGGACCCAGGATCGGCTTTAGTTTCATGTGTATCTCTTAAGCCGGCAGAGAAAACCCACCTGATATGCGCTCCACACAATTGAATAGAGACACCGTTGATTTTCTATGGGAATTGCAGAAATGACTTCTAAGCCTCGAAATAATGACTTTTTTTCCTAAGGTGGTAGGAATGAAACTCAGTGCGGGCTGGATGGGGTCCCCCCTGGGCACCGCAGACCTAAGCTTGTTTAACTCCTACCTCTTAAAGGGACCGAGAAAAAATGACCTTTTCTGCACTCCAATGTAAGTCAATGGGGCGATTTTTTGGCTATGTGCTAGAAATGAAATTCAGTGCGGATTGGATGACAGGCACCCTAGGCACCCAGGATCGGCTTTAGTTTCACGTGTATCTCTTAAGCCGGCAGAGAAAACCCACCTGATATGCGCTCCACACAATTGAATAGAGACGCCGTTGATTTTCTATGGGAATTGCAGAAATGACTTCTAAGCCTCGAAATAATGACTTTTTTTCCTAAGGTGGTAGGAATGAAACTCAGTGCGGGCTGGATGGGGTCCCCCCTGGGCACCGCAGACCTAAGCTTGTTTAACTCCTACCTCTTAAAGGGACCGAGAAAAAATGACCTTTTCTGCACTCCAATGTAAGTCAATGGGGCGATTTTTTGGCTATGTGCTAGAAATGAAATTCAGTGCGGATTGGATGACAGGCACCCTGGGGACCCAGGATCGGCTTTAGTTTCATGTGTATCTCTTAAGCCGGCAGATAAAACCCACCTGATATGCGCTCCACACAATTGAATAGAGACGCCGTTGATTTTCTATGGGAATTGCAGAAATGACTTCTAAGCCTCGAAATAATGACTTTTTTTCCTAAGGTGGTAGGAATGAAACTCAGTGCGGGCTGGATGGGGTCCCCCCTGGGACACCGCACACCTAAGCTTGTTTAACTCCTACCTCTTAAAGGGACCGAGAAAAAATGACCTTTTCTGCACTCCAATGTAAGTCAATGGGGCGATTTTTTTGGCTATGTGCTAGAAATGAAATTCAGTGCGGATTGGATGACAGGCACCCTAGGCACCCAGGATCGGCTTTAGTTTCACGTGTATCTCTTAAGCCGGCAGAGAAAACCCACCTGATATGCGCTCCACACAATTGAATAGAGACGCCGTTGATTTTCTATGGGAATTGCAGAAATGACTTCTAAGCCTCGAAATAATGACTTTTTTTCCTAAGGTGGTAGGAATGAAACTCAGTGCGGGCTGGATGGGGTCCCCCCTGGGCACCGCAGACCTAAGCTTGTTTAACTCCTACCTCTTAAAGGGACCGAGAAAAAATGACCTTTTCTGCACTCCAATGTAAGTCAATGGGGCGATTTTTTGGCTATGTGCTAGAAATGAAATTCAGTGCGGATTGGATGACAGGCACCCTGGGGACCCAGGATCGGCTTTAGTTTCATGTGTATCTCTTAAGCCGGCAGAGAAAACCCACCTGATATGCGCTCCACACAATTGAATAGAGACGCCGTTGATTTTCTATGGGAATTGCAGAAATGACTTCTAAGCCTCGAAATAATGACTTTTTTTCCTAAGGTGGTAGGAATGAAACTCAGTGCGGGCTGGATGGGGTCCCCCCTGGGCACCGCAGACCTAAGCTTGTTTAACTCCTACCTCTTAAAGGGACCGAGAAAAAATGACCTTTTCTGCACTCCAATGTAAGTCAATGGGGCGATTTTTTGGCTATGTGCTAGAAATGAAATTCAGTGCGGATTGGATGACAGGCACCCTGGGGACCCAGGATCGGCTTTAGTTTCATGTGTATCTCTTAAGCCGGCAGAGAAAACCCACCTGATATGCGCTCCACACAATTGAATAGAGACGCCGTTGATTTTCTATGGGAATTGCAGAAATGACTTCTAAGCCTCGAAATAATGACTTTTTTTCCTAAGGTGGTAGGAATGAAACTCAGTGCGGGCTGGATGGGGTCCCCCCTGGGCACCGCACACCTAAGCTTGTTTAACTCCTACCTCTTAAAGGGACCGAGAAAAAATGACCTTTTCTGCACTCCAATGTAAGTCAATGGGGCGATTTTTTGGCTATGTGCTAGAAATGAAATTCAGTGCGGATTGGATGAAAGGCACCCTGGGGACCCAGGATCGGCTTTAGTTTCATGTGTATCTCTTAAGCCGGCAGAGAAAACCCACCTGATATGCGCTCCACACAATTGAATAGAGACGCCGTTGATTTTCTATGGGAATTGCAGAAATGACTTCTAAGCCTCGAAATAATGACTTTTTTTCCTAAGGTGGTAGGAATGAAACTCAGTGCGGGCTGGATGGGGTCCCCCCTGGGCACCGCAGACCTAAGCTTGTTTAACTCCTACCTCTTAAAGGGACCGAGAAAAAATGACCTTTTCTGCACTCCAATGTAAGTCAATGGGGCGATTTTTTGGCTATGTGCTAGAAATGAAATTCAGTGCGGATTGGATGACAGGCACCCTGGGGACCCAGGATCGGCTTTAGTTTCATGTGTATCTCTTAAGCCGGCAGAGAAAACCCACCTGATATGCGCTCCACACAATTGAATAGAGACGCCGTTGATTTTCTATGGGAATTGCAGAAATGACTTCTAAGCCTCGAAATAATGACTTTTTTTCCTAAGGTGGTAGGAATTAAACTCAGTGCGGGCTGGATGGGGTCCCCCCTGGGCACCGCAGACCTAAGCTTGTTTAACTCCTACCTCTTAAAGGGACCGAGAAAAAATGACCTTTTCTGCACTCCAATGTAAGTTAATGGGGCGATTTTTTGGCTATGTGCTAGAAATGAAATTCAGTGCGGATTGGATGACAGGCACCCTGGGGACCCAGGATCGGCTTTAGTTTCATGTGTATCTCTTAAGCCGGCAGAGAAAACCCACCTGATATGCGCTCCACACAATTGAATAGAGACGCCGTTGATTTTCTATGGGAATTGCAGAAATGACTTCTAAGCCTCGAAATAATGACGTTTTTTTCCTAAGGTGGTAGGAATTAAACTCAGTGCGGGCTGGATGGGGTCCCCCCTGGGCACCGCAGACCTAAGCTTGTTTAACTCCTACCTCTTAAAGGGACCGAGAAAAAATGACCTTTTCTGCACTCCAATGTAAGTCAATGGGGCGATTTTTTGGCTATGTGCTAGAAATGAAATTCAGTGCGGATTGGATGACAGGCACCCTGGGGACCCAGGATCGGCTTTAGTTTCATGTGTATCTCTTAAGCAGGCAGAGAAAACCCACCTAATATGCGCTCCACACAATTGAATAGAGACGCCGTTGATTTTCTTGCAAATTATATTTTTATTAAAGAGAAGATTTTTAACAATAAACATTAAAACAAAAGAAAGAAAGGAGTGTGATAGAAAGAGATGAGTGCAACTAATTCTAAAATTACAGTACATATTTTCTCATAGGCTATGTTGGTGATCCACAGACACTTCCAAATATCATATTGAAGTTAAGGATTTAAGATATGAAAATAGGGTAATAATGAATGCTTATATAGATGCGAATAATAATTACCAGAGCTTTTATAGTAGCTAAAAGAATATTGTATATTTAACCCTATCCATCCCAAAATAATTGTAAGCTTCTAACTTCAAAATTTACCCTCATACGCTTCGTCGAGATGTCCCTATGGGTCCAAAGCTAGAATTTGAAGCAGCTGCACTCTAAAGAAAAGGGACAAGATAAAGGAAGATATAAAGAAAAATAAAACAAAAAAAGCGTACCGAGTACGCGGGGGGACTAAGTGTGACGATTGTCACAGAGTCTTGTATAAACAAGACAAACTATTGGGGTACGTGGGTTGGGGAACCGGTGGAGTTGCAAAATAGTAGCTTAGTCTTGGCCTAGTTTGCCTTTTTAAATCAACTATTTTTGCTAGCATATAAGATTGTAAATCAGTCGAGCTATATCAATGGGACCATTATTATTAGTAGGGTCATATCAAGGATACTGTATATATAAGCATAATATATATCACCCTGTATATTGCTCTAAGTCCGGCATTTATAGTTGATGGGGAGAGTCAGTACTTTGGTTTGTAATAGACAATCCTCAAAGATCAATAAGCCCATCCATATAGCAATATAAGATGTGTCGAAATATTCATTGTAAGGTTAGATTAATCTTAAATGGAGAGAAAAAAAAGAAAAGCAAATAAAGCAAGAATAAAAATCCAATCAAAGAAATAGGTTATCTCTTTAAATGTTACATATAGAGCTTGCTTATTTTCACCAGAAGAAAGACATCTTTCACATCAGGTGGTTTTCTTCTTTCTTTGGGGAAGAGGATCTGAGGTCATAGTTTCCGGGTCTGATCTAGTAGGAGATCTGAAGCGAGTTTGTGCATAGTAAGATGGTGGAGGCAGGAACATTGTACGATGCAAGTCACACCATTCTTGTAGATGAAGGTTTTTTAAGTTCACAGAGTTCAGAAATTCTGGTAGGTCTTTTGGTTCTCTGAGCGTTGCAATGCCTTCTGAAAGTTTGACCGATAAAGCGAAGGGAAAACCCCATTTATATTTAAGATTCCGTTCCTGACGTTTCTGTGTTAGCGGTTTCAGTGTAGCCCGTAGTCTCAGAGTAAGCAATGAAAGATCATTAAAAAGTTGGATTTTGCTTCCGTTATATTCAATATTTTTGAGTGGTCTCGCTTTAGCCATAATCTCTTCTTTCAGGGTATAATAATGTATCCTGCAGATCACGTCTCTCGGTTTCTTTATATCCATTCCCTTTGGTTTCAATGCTCTATGAGCCCTGTCGAATTCTATATAATTGTCCTGTGATCTGTCTAGAATTTTGTTAAAAATAGATGTTAAAACTCCAATAAGATCGTTAGTTTTCACGTTTTCCGATAAACCTCTTATTCTAATATTATTCCTTCTGCTTCGATTCTCACCATTATCCAGTCTCAAGGTGAGCATATTTTGAGAAGTTTGTAAAGCCTGAGTTGTGCGAATTAAGTAATTTATTTGTTCTTCTTGTTTCGTTTGCATTTTTCCCAATTTTTCTGTGGTATTCTCAATTGTTGTTATATTCTCTTGAACCATACACAAATCTTTTCGCCAAAGTGCTTTCATTTCAATAGTCAGATTATTAATATCCTGCTTTGTGGGAAGTAACGCTAAAAGAGCTTGCAGCTCCGGATAACCCTGTAGAACTTTAATTGCATCTTCTGTTGGTGTTGTGGAGGTAGGATTTAGTAGAGTGGGATTGCATATAACAGAGTGTGATGATGAAGAGGATGTCTCATCTGATGACGAATCAATTCTATTTGTGTAGAAGGATTTATTTAAATTGCGTTTTTTTGGAGTTTGAGAAAGTTTTTTCTTACTAGGTGGTTCTTCCTCCTGATCTGAATCATCAAATGAAATATATTCCTCGGACTCATTAGCATATGGGGATGAACTTTTATATTGTTTAGCACTAGATTGAATCTGCATATCATGTGTATCCTGAAGATCTATATCTTCCATTTTATCTCCCTTGGTAAGTGTAATGGGTATCATATGTTCTTTTAAAGTTCCCAAAGATTTAGAGTCAGCATTAATAATTGGGTTGATGTCCGTTTTTTCATGGCTTTTAAGTTTTACTGAATCTTTTCTTTTGCTAACAGTACTGGCCCCTTGAGCCAGTAACTGTAATTGTGTTTGGATTAATTACACTGGCCTCCGTACTTTCAGCTTGCAATGATCTCATTATATCAGTGTCAGCCTTATTATCCTGTGATGGACCAAGAGACGCAATGGAGTTCAGGGATGCTGTGGGTTTCCCCAACACATTACTCACGTCTGATTGTGTCTCCAATGTTTCCATAGCCCGAATCAAACTGTTCTTAGAAGTGGGGCCAGGTGCCGGTAGATCTAAGATGGCTGCGGTTTCGGATTCATTTTGTCTCTGGCCGCGGCTAATCTTACTCCTGGTGCTCCTCTTCTGCTGGCTCGAATCTTTCATTTGTGACTTCTGTATGCTCCTGGAGGATTCCTCTATCTTTTCTTTCTTGATTGAGCTGAATCCGCCCGACATAGCTGTAGATAATCCCTTCTAAGCAAAGGCCTTTGACGGAGGACTCTCTATATGCGTCTACTCCTCCCGCTCGCCAAGCCACGCCCCCCGCCGTTGATTTTCTATGGGAATTGCAGAAATGACTTCTAAGCCTCAAAATAATGACTTTTTTTCCTAAGGTGGTAGGAATGAAACTCAGTGCGGGCTGGATGGGGTCCCCCCTGGGCACCGCAGACCTAAGCTTGTTTAACTCCTACCTCTTAAAGGGACCGAGAAAAAATTGACCTTTTCTGCACTCCAATGTAAGTCAATGGGGCGATTTTTTGGCTATGTGCTAGAAATGAAATTCAGTGCGGATTGGATGACAGGCACCCTGGGGACCCAGGATCGGCTTTAGTTTCATGTGTATCTCTTAAGCCGGCAGAGAAAACCCACCTGATATGCGCTCCACACAATTGAATAGAGACGCCGTTGATTTTCTATGGGAATTGCAGAAATGACTTCTAAGCCTCGAAATAATGACGTTTTTTCCTAAGGTGGTAGGAATTAAACTCAGTGCGGGCTGGATGGGGTCCCCCCTGGGCACCGCAGACCTAAGCTTGTTTAACTCCTACCTCTTAAAGGGACCGAGAAAAAATGACCTTTTCTGCACTCCAATGTAAGTCAATGGGGCGATTTTTTGGCTATGTGCTAGAAATGAAATTCAGTGCGGATTGGATGACAGGCACCCTGGGGACCCAGGATCGGCTTTAGTTTCATGTGTATCTCTTAAGCAGGCAGAGAAAACCCACCTAATATGCGCTCCACACAATTGAATAGAGACGCCGTTGATTTTCTTGCAAATTATATTTTTATTAAAGAGAAGATTTTTAACAATAAACATTAAAACAAAAGAAAGAAAGGAGTGTGATAGAAAGAGATGAGTGCAACTAATTCTAAAATTACAGTACATATTTTCTCATAGGCTATGTTGGTGATCCACAGACACTTCCAAATATCATATTGAAGTTAAGGATTTAAGATATGAAAATAGGGTAATAATGAATGCTTATATAGATGTGAATAATAATTACCAGAGCTTTTATAGTAGCTAAAAGAATATTGTATATTTAACCCTATCCATCCCAAAATAATTGTAAGCTTCTAACTTCAAAATTTACCCTCATACGCTTCGTCGAGATGTCCCTATGGGTCCAAAGCTAGAATTTGAAGCAGCTGCACTCTAAAGAAAAGGGACAAGATAAAGGAAGATATAAAGAAAAATAAAACAAAAAAAGCGTACCGAGTACGCGGGGGGACTAAGTGTGACGATTGTCACAGAGTCTTGTATAAACAAGACAAACTATTGGGGTACGTGGGTTGGGGAACCGGTGGAGTTGCAAAATAGTAGCTTAGTCTTGGCCTAGTTTGCCTTTTTAAATCAACTATTTTTGCTAGCATATAAGATTGTAAATCAGTCGAGCTATATCAATGGGACCATTATTATTAGTAGGGTCATATCAAGGATACTGTATATATAAGCATAATATATATCACCCTGTATATTGCTCTAAGTCCGGCATTTATAGTTGATGGGGAGAGTCAGTACTTTGGTTTGTAATAGACAATCCTCAAAGATCAATAAGCCCATCCATATAGCAATATAAGATGTGTCGAAATATTCATTGTAAGGTTAGATTAATCTTAAATGGAGAGAAAAAAAAGAAAAGCAAATAAAGCAAGAATAAAAATCCAATCAAAGAAATAGGTTATCTCTTTAAATGTTACATATAGAGCTTGCTTATTTTCACCAGAAGAAAGACATCTTTCACATCAGGTGGTTTTCTTCTTTCTTTGGGGAAGAGGATCTGAGGTCATAGTTTCCGGGTCTGATCTAGTAGGAGATCTGAAGCGAGTTTGTGCATAGTAAGATGGTGGAGGCAGGAACATTGTACGATGCAAGTCACACCATTCTTGTAGATGAAGGTTTTTTAAGTTCACAGAGTTCAGAAATTCTGGTAGGTCTTTTGGTTCTCTGAGCGTTGCAATGCCTTCTGAAAGTTTGACCGATAAAGCGAAGGGAAAACCCCATTTATATTTAAGATTCCGTTCCTGACGTTTCTGTGTTAGCGGTTTCAGTGTAGCCCGTAGTCTCAGAGTAAGCAATGAAAGATCATTAAAAAGTTGGATTTTGCTTCCGTTATATTCAATATTTTTGAGTGGTCTCGCTTTAGCCATAATCTCTTCTTTCAGGGTATAATAATGTATCCTGCAGATCACGTCTCTCGGTTTCTTTATATCCATTCCCTTTGGTTTCAATGCTCTATGAGCCCTGTCGAATTCTATATAATTGTCCTGTGATCTGTCTAGAATTTTGTTAAAAATAGATGTTAAAACTCCAATAAGATCGTTAGTTTTCACGTTTTCCGATAAACCTCTTATTCTAATATTATTCCTTCTGCTTCGATTCTCACCATTATCCAGTCTCAAGGTGAGCATATTTTGAGAAGTTTGTAAAGCCTGAGTTGTGCGAATTAAGTAATTTATTTGTTCTTCTTGTTTCGTTTGCATTTTTCCCAATTTTTCTGTGGTATTCTCAATTGTTGTTATATTCTCTTGAACCATACACAAATCTTTTCGCCAAAGTGCTTTCATTTCAATAGTCAGATTATTAATATCCTGCTTTGTGGGAAGTAACGCTAAAAGAGCTTGCAGCTCCGGATAACCCTGTAGAACTTTAATTGCATCTTCTGTTGGTGTTGTGGAGGTAGGATTTAGTAGAGTGGGATTGCATATAACAGAGTGTGATGATGAAGAGGATGTCTCATCTGATGACGAATCAATTCTATTTGTGTAGAAGGATTTATTTAAATTGCGTTTTTTTGGAGTTTGAGAAAGTTTTTTCTTACTAGGTGGTTCTTCCTCCTGATCTGAATCATCAAATGAAATATATTCCTCGGACTCATTAGCATATGTGGATGAACTTTTATATTGTTTAGCACTAGATTGAATCTGCATATCATGTGTATCCTGAAGATCTATATCTTCCATTTTATCTCCCTTGGTAAGTGTAATGGGTATCATATGTTCTTTTAAAGTTCCCAAAGATTTAGAGTCAGCATTAATAATTGGGTTGATGTCCGTTTTTTTCATGGCTTTTAAGTTTTACTGAATCTTTTCTTTTGCTAACAGTACTGGCCCCTTGAGCCAGTAACTGTAATTGTGTTTGGATTAATTACACTGGCCTCCGTACTTTCAGCTTGCAATGATCTCATTATATCAGTGTCAGCCTTATTATCCTGTGATGGACCAAGAGACGCAATGGAGTTCAGGGATGCTGTGGGTTTCCCCAACACATTACTCACGTCTGATTGTGTCTCCAATGTTTCCATAGCCCGAATCAAACTGTTCTTAGAAGTGGGGCCAGGTGCCGGTAGATCTAAGATGGCTGCGGTTTCGGATTCATTTTGTCTCTGGCCGCGGCTAATCTTACTCCTGGTGCTCCTCTTCTGCTGGCTCGAATCTTTCATTTGTGACTTCTGTATGCTCCTGGAGGATTCCTCTATCTTTTCTTTCTTGATTGAGCTGAATCCGCCCGACATAGCTGTAGATAATCCCTTCTAAGCAAAGGCCTTTGACGGAGGACTCTCTATATGCGTCTACTCCTCCCGCTCGCCAAGCCACGCCCCCCGCCGTTGATTTTCTATGGGAATTGCAGAAATGACTTCTAAGCCTCGAAATAATGACTTTTTTTCCTAAGGTGGTAGGAATGAAACTCAGTGCGGGCTGGATGGGGTCCCCCCTGGGCACCGCAGACCTAAGCTTGTTTAACTCCTACCTCTTAAAGGGACCGAGAAAAAATGACCTTTTCTGCACTCCAATGTAAGTCAATGGGGCGATTTTTTGGCTATGTGCTAGAAATGAAATTCAGTGCGGATTGGATGACAGGCACCCTGGGGACCCAGGATCGGCTTTAGTTTCATGTGTATCTCTTAAGCCGGCAGAGAAAACCCACCTGATATGCGCTCCACACAATTGAATAGAGACGCCGTTGATTTTCTATGGGAATTGCAGAAATGACTTCTAAGCCTCGAAATAATGACGTTTTTTCCTAAGGTGGTAGGAATTAAACTCAGTGCGGGCTGGATGGGGTCCCCCCTGGGCACCGCAGACCTAAGCTTGTTTAACTCCTACCTCTTAAAGGGACCGAGAAAAAATGACCTTTTCTGCACTCCAATGTAAGTCAATGGGGCGATTTTTTGGCTATGTGCTAGAAATGAAATTCAGTGCGGATTGGATGACAGGCACCCTGGGGACCCAGGATCGGCTTTAGTTTCATGTGTATCTCTTAAGCAGGCAGAGAAAACCCACCTAATATGCGCTCCACACAATTGAATAGAGACGCCGTTGATTTTCTTGCAAATTATATTTTTATTAAAGAGAAGATTTTTAACAATAAACATTAAAACAAAAGAAAGAAAGGAGTGTGATAGAAAGAGATGAGTGCAACTAATTCTAAAATTACAGTACATATTTTCTCATAGGCTATGTTGGTGATCCACAGACACTTCCAAATATATTGAAGTTAAGGATTTAAGATATGAAAATAGGGTAATAATGAATGCTTATATAGATGCGAATAATAATTACCAGAGCTTTTATAGTAGCTAAAAGAATATTGTATATTTAACCCTATCCATCCCAAAATAATTGTAAGCTTCTAACTTCAAAATTTACCCTCATACGCTTCGTCGAGATGTCCCTATGGGTCCAAAGCTAGAATTTGAAGCAGCTGCACTCTAAAGAAAAGGGACAAGATAAAGGAAGATATAAAGAAAAATAAAACAAAAAAAGCGTACCGAGTACGCGGGGGGACTAAGTGTGACGATTGTCACAGAGTCTTGTATAAACAAGACAAACTATTGGGGTACGTGGGTTGGGGAACCGGTGGAGTTGCAAAATAGTAGCTTAGTCTTGGCCTAGTTTGCCTTTTTAAATCAACTATTTTTGCTAGCATATAAGATTGTAAATCAGTCGAGCTATATCAATGGGACCATTATTATTAGTAGGGTCATATCAAGGATACTGTATATATAAGCATAATATATATCACCCTGTATATTGCTCTAAGTCCGGCATTTATAGTTGATGGGGAGAGTCAGTACTTTGGTTTGTAATAGACAATCCTCAAAGATCAATAAGCCCATCCATATAGCAATATAAGATGTGTCGAAATATTCATTGTAAGGTTAGATTAATCTTAAATGGAGAGAAAAAAAAGAAAAGCAAATAAAGCAAGAATAAAAATCCAATCAAAGAAATAGGTTATCTCTTTAAATGTTACATATAGAGCTTGCTTATTTTCACCAGAAGAAAGACATCTTTCACATCAGGTGGTTTTCTTCTTTCTTTGGGGAAGAGGATCTGAGGTCATAGTTTCCGGGTCTGATCTAGTAGGAGATCTGAAGCGAGTTTGTGCATAGTAAGATGGTGGAGGCAGGAACATTGTACGATGCAAGTCACACCATTCTTGTAGATGAAGGTTTTTTAAGTTCACAGAGTTCAGAAATTCTGGTAGGTCTTTTGGTTCTCTGAGCGTTGCAATGCCTTCTGAAAGTTTGACCGATAAAGCGAAGGGAAAACCCCATTTATATTTAAGATTCCGTTCCTGACGTTTCTGTGTTAGCGGTTTCAGTGTAGCCCGTAGTCTCAGAGTAAGCAATGAAAGATCATTAAAAAGTTGGATTTTGCTTCCGTTATATTCAATATTTTTGAGTGGTCTCGCTTTAGCCATAATCTCTTCTTTCAGGGTATAATAATGTATCCTGCAGATCACGTCTCTCGGTTTCTTTATATCCATTCCCTTTGGTTTCAATGCTCTATGAGCCCTGTCGAATTCTATATAATTGTCCTGTGATCTGTCTAGAATTTTGTTAAAAATAGATGTTAAAACTCCAATAAGATCGTTAGTTTTCACGTTTTCCGATAAACCTCTTATTCTAATATTATTCCTTCTGCTTCGATTCTCACCATTATCCAGTCTCAAGGTGAGCATATTTTGAGAAGTTTGTAAAGCCTGTGTTGTGCGAATTAAGTAATTTATTTGTTCTTCTTGTTTCGTTTGCATTTTTCCCAATTTTTCTGTGGTATTCTCAATTGTTGTTATATTCTCTTGAACCATACACAAATCTTTTCGCCAAAGTGCTTTCATTTCAATAGTCAGATTATTAATATCCTGCTTTGTGGGAAGTAACGCTAAAAGAGCTTGCAGCTCCGGATAACCCTGTAGAACTTTAATTGCATCTTCTGTTGGTGTTGTGGAGGTAGGATTTAGTAGAGTGGGATTGCATATAACAGAGTGTGATGATGAAGAGGATGTCTCATCTGATGACGAATCAATTCTATTTGTGTAGAAGGATTTATTTAAATTGCGTTTTTTTGGAGTTTGAGAAAGTTTTTTTCTTACTAGGTGGTTCTTCCTCCTGATCTGAATCATCAAATGAAATATATTCCTCGGACTCATTAGCATATGGGGATGAACTTTTATATTGTTTAGCACTAGATTGAATCTGCATATCATGTGTATCCTGAAGATCTATATCTTCCATTTTATCTCCCTTGGTAAGTGTAATGGGTATCATATGTTCTTTTAAAGTTCCCAAAGATTTAGAGTCAGCATTAATAATTGGGTTGATGTCCGTTTTTTCATGGCTTTTAAGTTTTACTGAATCTTTTCTTTTGCTAACAGTACTGGCCCCTTGAGCCAGTAACTGTAATTGTGTTTGGATTAATTACACTGGCCTCCGTACTTTCAGCTTGCAATGATCTCATTATATCAGTGTCAGCCTTATTATCCTGTGATGGACCAAGAGACGCAATGGAGTTCAGGGATGCTGTGGGTTTCCCCAACACATTACTCACGTCTGATTGTGTCTCCAATGTTTCCATAGCCCGAATCAAACTGTTCTTAGAAGTGGGGCCAGGTGCCGGTAGATCTAAGATGGCTGCGGTTTCGGATTCATTTTGTCTCTGGCCGCGGCTAATCTTACTCCTGGTGCTCCTCTTCTGCTGGCTCGAATCTTTCATTTGTGACTTCTGTATGCTCCTGGAGGATTCCTCTATCTTTTCTTTCTTGATTGAGCTGAATCCGCCCGACATAGCTGTAGATAATCCCTTCTAAGCAAAGGCCTTTGACGGAGGACTCTCTATATGCGTCTACTCCTCCCGCTCGCCAAGCCACGCCCCCCGCCGTTGATTTTCTATGGGAATTGCAGAAATGACTTCTAAGCCTCAAAATAATGACTTTTTTTCCTAAGGTGGTAGGAATGAAACTCAGTGCGGGCTGGATGGGGTCCCCCCTGGGCACCGCAGACCTAAGCTTGTTTAACTCCTACCTCTTAAAGGGACCGAGAAAAAATGACCTTTTCTGCACTCCAATGTAAGTCAATGGGGCGATTTTTTGGCTATGTGCTAGAAATGAAATTCAGTGCGGATTGGATGACAGGCACCCTGGGGACCCAGGATCGGCTTTAGTTTCATGTGTATCTCTTAAGCCGGCAGAGAAAACCCACCTGATATGCGCTCCACACAATTGAATAGAGACACCGTTGATTTTCTATGGGAATTGCAGAAATGACTTCTAAGCCTCTAAATAATGACGTTTTTTCCTAAGGTGGTAGGAATTAAACTCAGTGCGGGCTGGATGGGGTCCCCCCTGGGCACCGCAGACCTAAGCTTGTTTAACTCCTACCTCTTAAAGGGACCGAGAAAAAATGACCTTTTCTGCACTCCAATGTAAGTCAATGGGGCGATTTTTTGGCTATGTGCTAGAAATGAAATTCAGTGCGGATTGGATGACAGGCACCCTGGGGACCCAGGATCGGCTTTAGTTTCATGTGTATCTCTTAAGCAGGCAGAGAAAACCCACCTAATATGCGCTCCACACAATTGAATAGAGACGCCGTTGATTTTCTTGCAAATTATATTTTTATTAAAGAGAAGATTTTTAACAATAAACATTAAAACAAAAGAAAGAAAGGAGTGTGATAGAAAGAGATGAGTGCAACTAATTCTAAAATTACAGTACATATTTTCTCATAGGCTATGTTGGTGATCCACAGACACTTCCAAATATCATATTGAAGTTAAGGATTTAAGATATGAAAATAGGGTAATAATGAATGCTTATATAGATGCGAATAATAATTACCAGAGCTTTTATAGTAGCTAAAAGAATATTGTATATTTAACCCTATCCATCCCAAAATAATTGTAAGCTTCTAACTTCAAAATTTACCCTCATACGCTTCGTCGAGATGTCCCTATGGGTCCAAAGCTAGAATTTGAAGCAGCTGCACTCTAAAGAAAAGGGACAAGATAAAGGAAGATATAAAGAAAAATAAAACAAAAAAAGCGTACCGAGTACGCGGGGGGACTAAGTGTGACGATTGTCACAGAGTCTTGTATAAACAAGACAAACTATTGGGGTACGTGGGTTGGGGAACCGGTGGAGTTGCAAAATAGTAGCTTAGTCTTGGCCTAGTTTGCCTTTTTAAATCAACTATTTTTGCTAGCATATAAGATTGTAAATCAGTCGAGCTATATCAATGGGACCATTATTATTAGTAGGGTCATATCAAGGATACTGTATATATAAGCATAATATATATCACCCTGTATATTGCTCTAAGTCCGGCATTTATAGTTGATGGGGAGAGTCAGTACTTTGGTTTGTAATAGACAATCCTCAAAGATCAATAAGCCCATCCATATAGCAATATAAGATGTGTCGAAATATTCATTGTAAGGTTAGATTAATCTTAAATGGAGAGAAAAAAAAGAAAAGCAAATAAAGCAAGAATAAAAATCCAATCAAAGAAATAGGTTATCTCTTTAAATGTTACATATAGAGCTTGCTTATTTTCACCAGAAGAAAGACATCTTTCACATCAGGTGGTTTTCTTCTTTCTTTGGGGAAGAGGATCTGAGGTCATAGTTTCCGGGTCTGATCTAGTAGGAGATCTGAAGCGAGTTTGTGCATAGTAAGATGGTGGAGGCAGGAACATTGTACGATGCAAGTCACACCATTCTTGTAGATGAAGGTTTTTTAAGTTCACAGAGTTCAGAAATTCTGGTAGGTCTTTTGGTTCTCTGAGCGTTGCAATGCCTTCTGAAAGTTTGACCGATAAAGCGAAGGGAAAACCCCATTTATATTTAAGATTCCGTTCCTGACGTTTCTGTGTTAGCGGTTTCAGTGTAGCCCGTAGTCTCAGAGTAAGCAATGAAAGATCATTAAAAAGTTGGATTTTGCTTCCGTTATATTCAATATTTTTGAGTGGTCTCGCTTTAGCCATAATCTCTTCTTTCAGGGTATAATAATGTATCCTGCAGATCACGTCTCTCGGTTTCTTTATATCCATTCCCTTTGGTTTCAATGCTCTATGAGCCCTGTCGAATTCTATATAATTGTCCTGTGATCTGTCTAGAATTTTGTTAAAAATAGATGTTAAAACTCCAATAAGATCGTTAGTTTTCACGTTTTCCGATAAACCTCTTATTCTAATATTATTCCTTCTGCTTCGATTCTCACCATTATCCAGTCTCAAGGTGAGCATATTTTGAGAAGTTTGTAAAGCCTGAGTTGTGCGAATTAAGTAATTTATTTGTTCTTCTTGTTTCGTTTGCATTTTTCCCAATTTTTCTGTGGTATTCTCAATTGTTGTTATATTCTCTTGAACCATACACAAATCTTTTCGCCAAAGTGCTTTCATTTCAATAGTCAGATTATTAATATCCTGCTTTGTGGGAAGTAACGCTAAAAGAGCTTGCAGCTCCGGATAACCCTGTAGAACTTTAATTGCATCTTCTGTTGGTGTTGTGGAGGTAGGATTTAGTAGAGTGGGATTGCATATAACAGAGTGTGATGATGAAGAGGATGTCTCATCTGATGACGAATCAATTCTATTTGTGTAGAAGGATTTATTTAAATTGCGTTTTTTTTGGAGTTTGAGAAAGTTTTTTCTTACTAGGTGGTTCTTCCTCCTGATCTGAATCATCAAATGAAATATATTCCTCGGACTCATTAGCATATGGGGATGAACTTTTATATTGTTTAGCACTAGATTGAATCTGCATATCATGTGTATCCTGAAGATCTATATCTTCCATTTTATCTCCCTTGGTAAGTGTAATGGGTATCATATGTTCTTTTAAAGTTCCCAAAGATTTAGAGTCAGCATTAATAATTGGGTTGATGTCCGTTTTTTTCATGGCTTTTAAGTTTTACTGAATCTTTTCTTTTGCTAACAGTACTGGCCCCTTTAGCCAGTAACTGTAATTGTGTTTGGATTAATTACACTGGCCTCCGTACTTTCAGCTTGCAATGATCTCATTATATCAGTGTCAGCCTTATTATCCTGTGATGGACCAAGAGACGCAATGGAGTTCAGGGATGCTGTGGGTTTCCCCAACACATTACTCACGTCTGATTGTGTCTCCAATGTTTCCATAGCCCGAATCAAACTGTTCTTAGAAGTGGGGCCAGGTGCCGGTAGATCTAAGATGGCTGCGGTTTCGGATTCATTTTGTCTCTGGCCGCGGCTAATCTTACTCCTGGTGCTCCTCTTCTGCTGGCTCGAATCTTTCATTTGTGACTTCTGTATGCTCCTGGAGGATTCCTCTATCTTTTCTTTCTTGATTGAGCTGAATCCGCCCGACATAGCTGTAGATAATCCCTTCTAAGCAAAGGCCTTTGACGGAGGACTCTCTATATGCGTCTACTCCTCCCGCTCGCCAAGCCACGCCCCCCGCCGTTGATTTTCTATGGGAATTGCAGAAATGACTTCTAAGCCTCGAAATAATGACTTTTTTTCCTAAGGTGGTAGGAATGAAACTCAGTGCGGGCTGGATGGGGTCCCCCCTGGGCACCGCAGACCTAAGCTTGTTTAACTCCTACCTCTTAAAGGGACCGAGAAAAAATGACCTTTTCTGCACTCCAATGTAAGTCAATGGGGCGATTTTTTGGCTATGTGCTAGAAATGAAATTCAGTGCGGATTGGATGACAGGCACCCTGGGGACCCAGGATCGGCTTTAGTTTCATGTGTATCTCTTAAGCCGGCAGAGAAAACCCACCTGATATGCGCTCCACACAATTGAATAGAGACGCCGTTGATTTTCTATGGGAATTGCAGAAATGACTTCTAAGCCTCGAAATAATGACGTTTTTTCCTAAGGTGGTAGGAATTAAACTCAGTGCGGGCTGGATGGGGTCCCCCCTGGGCACCGCAGACCTAAGCTTGTTTAACTCCTACCTCTTAAAGGGACCGAGAAAAAATGACCTTTTCTGCACTCCAATGTAAGTCAATGGGGCGATTTTTTGGCTATGTGCTAGAAATGAAATTCAGGTTAGGGGTGGTGATCCCTACCTATTGGGAGGTATTGATCAAAGTTTCAATTTGTTGCCCAATGGCAAAATACCTATATTTCCCCAACAGTAAAACTTAGCTTTTATTTGTAAATAACTTAAAATAAATCACCAGTGTATGACATGTATTTACAGTGCTCACTTTAAAATAGGTGTACAACTTGCTTATTTTTTGAGCGTATTACATAGCTCCACATTAGTGTCATTCAGACTGGGCTTTTAGTACTTGCGATATTGAATGCGATATATTTTATTTGCAGTCAATCACTTTGTGAGTTGAGTTATAGAGTAAATTGAGATCTTTCTCTATACCGCTTATGCATGTCGCAAGTTATCCGGTGAGTCCGGTGTTTATTATAATAAACTTGTGAAAAATTGATAAATGAGTGTTTGCGGATTTGTGATTGTCATTATGCATTGGGACACATCACAATCTCGTATTCTTTAGGTATGTATAGCAGCCTAGGATACAGTGTGCCAGTACTAAAGTCAGGGTGCGATCCTGTATGCGTGTAGCAAGCGTAGTTGGGCAGCTGTCCCAATGTACCGCTTGATCGGACACCCTTGAAGTACCTGGTCCTGACTTCCAAATGGATGCTAAAGTCTGCCATAGACTGGGCAGACTTTAGCATCCATTTGGAAGTCAGGGCCAGGTACTTCAAGGGTGTCCGATCAAGCGGTACATTGGGACAGCTGCCCAACTACGCTTGCTACACGCATACAGGATCGCACCCTGACTTTAGTACTGGCACACTGTATCCTAGGCTGCTATACATACCTAAAGAATACGAGATTGTGATGTGTCCCAATGCATAATGACAATCACAAATCCGCAAACACTCATTTATCAATTTTTCACAAGTTTATTATAATAAACACCGGACTCACCGGATAACTTGCGACATGCATAAGCGGTATAGAGAAAGATCTCAATTTACTCTATAACTCAACTCACAAAGTGATTGACTGCAAATAAAATATATCGCATTCAATATCGCAAGTACTAAAAGCCCAGTCTGAATGACACTAATGTGGAGCTATGTAATACGCTCAAAAAATAAGCAAGTTGTACACCTATTTTAAAGTGAGCACTGTAAATACATGTCATACACTGGTGATTTATTTTAAGTTATTTACAAATAAAAGCTAAGTTTTACTGTTGGGGAAATATAGGTATTTTGCCATTGGGCAACAAATTGAAAAAAAAAAAGAAATGAAATTCAGTGCGGATTGGATGACAGGCACCCTGGGGACCCAGGATCGGCTTTAGTTTCATGTGTATCTCTTAAGCAGGCAGAGAAAACCCACCTAATATGCGCTCCACACAATTGAATAGAGACGCCGTTGATTTTCTTGCAAATTATATTTTTATTAAAGAGAAGATTTTTAACAATAAACATTAAAACAAAAGAAAGAAAGGAGTGTGATAGAAAGAGATGAGTGCAACTAATTCTAAAATTACAGTACATATTTTCTCATAGGCTATGTTGGTGATCCACAGACACTTCCAAATATCATATTGAAGTTAAGGATTTAAGATATGAAAATAGGGTAATAATGAATGCTTATATAGATGCGAATAATAATTACCAGAGCTTTTATAGTAGCTAAAAGAATATTGTATATTTAACCCTATCCATCCCAAAATAATTGTAAGCTTCTAACTTCAAAATTTACCCTCATACGCTTCGTCGAGATGTCCCTATGGGTCCAAAGCTAGAATTTGAAGCAGCTGCACTCTAAAGAAAAGGGACAAGATAAAGGAAGATATAAAGAAAAATAAAACAAAAAAAGCGTACCGAGTACGCGGGGGGACTAAGTGTGACGATTGTCACAGAGTCTTGTATAAACAAGACAAACTATTGGGGTACGTGGGTTGGGGAACCGGTGGAGTTGCAAAATAGTAGCTTAGTCTTGGCCTAGTTTGCCTTTTTAAATCAACTATTTTTGCTAGCATATAAGATTGTAAATCAGTCGAGCTATATCAATGGGACCATTATTATTAGTAGGGTCATATCAAGGATACTGTATATATAAGCATAATATATATCACCCTGTATATTGCTCTAAGTCCGGCATTTATAGTTGATGGGGAGAGTCAGTACTTTGGTTTGTAATAGACAATCCTCAAAGATCAATAAGCCCATCCATATAGCAATATAAGATGTGTCGAAATATTCATTGTAAGGTTAGATTAATCTTAAATGGAGAGAAAAAAAAGAAAAGCAAATAAAGCAAGAATAAAAATCCAATCAAAGAAATAGGTTATCTCTTTAAATGTTACATATAGAGCTTGCTTATTTTCACCAGAAGAAAGACATCTTTCACATCAGGTGGTTTTCTTCTTTCTTTGGGGAAGAGGATCTGAGGTCATAGTTTCCGGGTCTGATCTAGTAGGAGATCTGAAGCGAGTTTGTGCATAGTAAGATGGTGGAGGCAGGAACATTGTACGATGCAAGTCACACCATTCTTGTAGATGAAGGTTTTTTAAGTTCACAGAGTTCAGAAATTCTGGTAGGTCTTTTGGTTCTCTGAGCGTTGCAATGCCTTCTGAAAGTTTGACCGATAAAGCGAAGGGAAAACCCCATTTATATTTAAGATTCCGTTCCTGACGTTTCTGTGTTAGCGGTTTCAGTGTAGCCCGTAGTCTCAGAGTAAGCAATGAAAGATCATTAAAAAGTTGGATTTTGCTTCCGTTATATTCAATATTTTTGAGTGGTCTCGCTTTAGCCATAATCTCTTCTTTCAGGGTATAATAATGTATCCTGCAGATCACGTCTCTCGGTTTCTTTATATCCATTCCCTTTGGTTTCAATGCTCTATGAGCCCTGTCGAATTCTATATAATTGTCCTGTGATCTGTCTAGAATTTTGTTAAAAATAGATGTTAAAACTCCAATAAGATCGTTAGTTTTCACGTTTTCCGATAAACCTCTTATTCTAATATTATTCCTTCTGCTTCGATTCTCACCATTATCCAGTCTCAAGGTGAGCATATTTTGAGAAGTTTGTAAAGCCTGAGTTGTGCGAATTAAGTAATTTATTTGTTCTTCTTGTTTCGTTTGCATTTTTCCCAATTTTTCTGTGGTATTCTCAATTGTTGTTATATTCTCTTGAACCATACACAAATCTTTTCGCCAAAGTGCTTTCATTTCAATAGTCAGATTATTAATATCCTGCTTTGTGGGAAGTAACGCTAAAAGAGCTTGCAGCTCCGGATAACCCTGTAGAACTTTAATTGCATCTTCTGTTGGTGTTGTGGAGGTAGGATTTAGTAGAGTGGGATTGCATATAACAGAGTGTGATGATGAAGAGGATGTCTCATCTGATGACGAATCAATTCTATTTGTGTAGAAGGATTTATTTAAATTGCGTTTTTTTGGAGTTTGAGAAAGTTTTTTCTTACTAGGTGGTTCTTCCTCCTGATCTGAATCATCAAATGAAATATATTCCTCGGACTCATTAGCATATGGGGATGAACTTTTATATTGTTTAGCACTAGATTGAATCTGCATATCATGTGTATCCTGAAGATCTATATCTTCCATTTTATCTCCCTTGGTAAGTGTAATGGGTATCATATGTTCTTTTAAAGTTCCCAAAGATTTAGAGTCAGCATTAATAATTGGGTTGATGTCCGTTTTTTCATGGCTTTTAAGTTTTACTGAATCTTTTCTTTTGCTAACAGTACTGGCCCCTTGAGCCAGTAACTGTAATTGTGTTTGGATTAATTACACTGGCCTCCGTACTTTCAGCTTGCAATGATCTCATTATATCAGTGTCAGCCTTATTATCCTGTGATGGACCAAGAGACGCAATGGAGTTCAGGGATGCTGTGGGTTTCCCCAACACATTACTCACGTCTGATTGTGTCTCCAATGTTTCCATAGCCCGAATCAAACTGTTCTTAGAAGTGGGGCCAGGTGCCGGTAGATCTAAGATGGCTGCGGTTTCGGATTCATTTTGTCTCTGGCCGCGGCTAATCTTACTCCTGGTGCTCCTCTTCTGCTGGCTCGAATCTTTCATTTGTGACTTCTGTATGCTCCTGGAGGATTCCTCTATCTTTTCTTTCTTGATTGAGCTGAATCCGCCCGACATAGCTGTAGATAATCCCTTCTAAGCAAAGGCCTTTGACGGAGGACTCTCTATATGCGTCTACTCCTCCCGCTCGCCAAGCCACGCCCCCCGCCGTTGATTTTCTATGGGAATTGCAGAAATGACTTCTAAGCCTCGAAATAATGACTTTTTTTCCTAAGGTGGTAGGAATGAAACTCAGTGCGGGCTGGATGGGGTCCCCCCTGGGCACCGCAGACCTAAGCTTGTTTAACTCCTACCTCTTAAAGGGACCGAGAAAAAATGACCTTTTCTGCACTCCAATGTAAGTCAATGGGGCGATTTTTTGGCTATGTGCTAGAAATGAAATTCAGTGCGGATTGGATGACAGGCACCCTGGGGACCCAGGATCGGCTTTAGTTTCACGTGTATCTCTTAAGCCGGCAGAGAAAACCCATCTGATATGCGCTCCACACAATTGAATAGAGACGCCGTTGATTTTCTATGGGAATTGCAGAAATGACTTCTAAGCCTCAAAATAATTACTTTTTTTCCTAAGGTGGTAGGAATGAAACTCAGTGCGGGCTGGATGGGGTCCCCCCTGGGCACCGCAGACCTAAGCTTGTTTAACTCCTACCTCTTAAAGGGACCGAGAAAAAATGACCTTTTCTGCACTCCAATGTAAGTCAATGGGGCGATTTTTTGGCTATGTGCTAGAAATGAAATTCAGTGCGGATTGGATGACAGGCACCCTGGGGACCCAGGATCGGCTTTAGTTTCATGTGTATCTCTTAAGCCGGCAGAGAAAACCCACCTGATATGCGCTCCACACAATTGAATAGAGACACCGTTGATTTTCTATGGGAATTGCAGAAATGACTTCTAAGCCTCGAAATAATGACTTTTTTTCCTAAGGTGGTAGGAATGAAACTAAGTGCGGGCTGGATGGGGTCCCCCCTGGGCACCGCAGACCTAAGCTTGTTTAACTCCTACCTCTTAAAGGGACCGAGAAAAAAAAATGACCTTTTCTGCACTCCAATGTAAGTCAATGGGGCGATTTTTTGGCTATGTGCTAGAAATGAAATTCAGTGCGGATTGGATGACAGGCACCCTGGGGACCCAGGATCGGCTTTAGTTTCATGTGTATCTCTTAAGCCGGCAGAGGAAACCCACCTGATATGCGCTCCACACAATTGAATAGAGACGCCGTTGATTTTCTATGGGAATTGCAGAAATGACTTCTAAGCCTCGAAATAATGACTTTTTTTTCCTAAGGTGGTAGGAATGAAACTCAGTGCGGGCTGGATGGGGTCCCCCCTGGGCACCGCAGACCTAAGCTTGTTTAACTCCTACCTCTTAAAGGGACCGAGAAAAAATGACCTTTTCTGCACTCCAATGTAAGTCAATGGGGCGATTTTTTGGCTATGTGCTAGAAATGAAATTCAGTGCGGATTGGATGACAGGCACCCTGGGGACCCAGGATCGGCTTTAGTTTCATGTGTATCTCTTAAGCCGGCAGAGAAAACCCACCTGATATGCGCTCCACACAATTGAATAGAGACACCGTTGATTTTCTATGGGAATTGCAGAAATGACTTCTAAGCCTCAAAATAATGACTTTTTTTCCTAAGGTGGTAGGAATGAAACTCAGTGCGGGCTGGATGGGGTCCCCCCTGGGCACCGCAGACCTAAGCTTGTTTAACTCCTACCTCTTAAAGGGACCGAGAAAAAATGACCTTTTCTGCACTCCAATGTAAGTCAATGGGGCGATTTTTTGGCTATGTGCTAGAAATGAAATTCAGTGCGGATTGGATTACAGGCACCCTGGGGACCCAGGATCGGCTTTAGTTTCATGTGTATCTCTTAAGCCGGCAGAGAAAACCCACCTGATATGCGCTCCACACAATTGAATAGAGACGCCGTTGATTTTCTATGGGAATTGCAGAAATGACTTCTAAGCCTCGAAATAATGACTTTTTTTCCTAAGGTGGTAGGAATGAAACTCAGTGCGGGCTGGATGGGGTCCCCCCTGGGCACCGCAGACCTAAGCTTGTTTAACTCCTACCTCTTAAAGGGACCGAGAAAAAATGACCTTTTCTGCACTCCAATGTAAGTCAATGGGGCGATTTTTTGGCTATGTGCTAGAAATGAAATTCAGTGCGGATTGGATGACAGGCACCCTGGGGACCCAGGATCGGCTTTAGTTTCATGTGTATCTCTTAAGCCGGCAGAGAAAACCCACCTGATATGCGCTCCACACAATTGAATAGAGACGCCGTTGATTTTCTATGGGAATTGCAGAAATGACTTCTAAGCCTCGAAATAATGACTTTTTTTTACTAAGGTGGTAGGAATTAAACTCAGTGCGGGCTGGATGGGGTCCCCCCTGGGCACCGCAGACCTTAGCTTGTTTAACTCCTACCTCTTAAAGGGACCGAGAAAAAATGACCTTTTCTGCACTCCAATGTAAGTCAATGGGGCGATTTTTTGGCTATGTGCTAGAAATGAAATTCAGTGCGGATTGGATGACAGGCACCCTGGGGACCCAGGATCGGCTTTAGTTTCATGTGTATCTCTTAAGCCGGCAGAGAAAACCCACCTAATATGCGCTCCACACAATTGAATAGAGACGCCGTTGATTTTCTTGCAAATTATATTTTTATTAAAGAGAAGATTTTTAACAATAAACATTAAAACAAAAGAAAGAAAGGAGTGTGATAGAAAGAGATGAGTGCAACTAATTCTAAAATTACAGTACATATTTTCTCATAGGCTATGTTGGTGATCCACAGACACTTCCAAATATCATATTGAAGTTAAGGATTTAAGATATGAAAATAGGGTAATAATGAATGCTTATATAGATGCGAATAATAATTACCAGAGCTTTTATAGTAGCTAAAAGAATATTGTATATTTAACCCTATCCATCCCAAAATAATTGTAAGCTTCTAACTTCAAAATTTACCCTCATACGCTTCGTCGAGATGTCCCTATGGGTCCAAAGCTAGAATTTGAAGCAGCTGCACTCTAAAGAAAAGGGACAAGATAAAGGAAGATATAAAGAAAAATAAAACAAAAAAAGCGTACCGAGTACGCGGGGGGACTAAGTGTGACGATTGTCACAGAGTCTTGTATAAACAAGACAAACTATTGGGGTACGTGGGTTGGGGAACCGGTGGAGTTGCAAAATAGTAGCTTAGTCTTGGCCTAGTTTGCCTTTTTAAATCAACTATTTTTGCTAGCATATAAGATTGTAAATCAGTCGAGCTATATCAATGGGACCATTATTATTAGTAGGGTCATATCAAGGATACTGTATATATAAGCATAATATATATCACCCTGTATATTGCTCTAAGTCCGGCATTTATAGTTGATGGGGAGAGTCAGTACTTTGGTTTGTAATAGACAATCCTCAAAGATCAATAAGCCCATCCATATAGCAATATAAGATGTGTCGAAATATTCATTGTAAGGTTAGATTAATCTTAAATGGAGAGAAAAAAAAGAAAAGCAAATAAAGCAAGAATAAAAATCCAATCAAAGAAATAGGTTATCTCTTTAAATGTTACATATAGAGCTTGCTTATTTTCACCAGAAGAAAGACATCTTTCACATCAGGTGGTTTTCTTCTTTCTTTGGGGAAGAGGATCTGAGGTCATAGTTTCCGGGTCTGATCTAGTAGGAGATCTGAAGCGAGTTTGTGCATAGTAAGATGGTGGAGGCAGGAACATTGTACGATGCAAGTCACACCATTCTTGTAGATGAAGGTTTTTTAAGTTCACAGAGTTCAGAAATTCTGGTAGGTCTTTTGGTTCTCTGAGCGTTGCAATGCCTTCTGAAAGTTTGACCGATAAAGCGAAGGGAAAACCCCATTTATATTTAAGATTCCGTTCCTGACGTTTCTGTGTTAGCGGTTTCAGTGTAGCCCGTAGTCTCAGAGTAAGCAATGAAAGATCATTAAAAAGTTGGATTTTGCTTCCGTTATATTCAATATTTTTGAGTGGTCTCGCTTTAGCCATAATCTCTTCTTTCAGGGTATAATAATGTATCCTGCAGATCACGTCTCTCGGTTTCTTTATATCCATTCCCTTTGGTTTCAATGCTCTATGAGCCCTGTCGAATTCTATATAATTGTCCTGTGATCTGTCTAGAATTTTGTTAAAAATAGATGTTAAAACTCCAATAAGATCGTTAGTTTTCACGTTTTCCGATAAACCTCTTATTCTAATATTATTCCTTCTGCTTCGATTCTCACCATTATCCAGTCTCAAGGTGAGCATATTTTGAGAAGTTTGTAAAGCCTGAGTTGTGCGAATTAAGTAATTTATTTGTTCTTCTTGTTTCGTTTGCATTTTTCCCAATTTTTCTGTGGTATTCTCAATTGTTGTTATATTCTCTTGAACCATACACAAATCTTTTCGCCAAAGTGCTTTCATTTCAATAGTCAGATTATTAATATCCTGCTTTGTGGGAAGTAACGCTAAAAGAGCTTGCAGCTCCGGATAACCCTGTAGAACTTTAATTGCATCTTCTGTTGGTGTTGTGGAGGTAGGATTTAGTAGAGTGGGATTGCATATAACAGAGTGTGATGATGAAGAGGATGTCTCATCTGATGACGAATCAATTCTATTTGTGTAGAAGGATTTATTTAAATTGCGTTTTTTTTGGAGTTTGAGAAAGTTTTTTCTTACTAGGTGGTTCTTCCTCCTGATCTGAATCATCAAATGAAATATATTCCTCGGACTCATTAGCATATGGGGATGAACTTTTATATTGTTTAGCACTAGATTGAATCTGCATATCATGTGTATCCTGAAGATCTATATCTTCCATTTTATCTCCCTTGGTAAGTGTAATGGGTATCATATGTTCTTTTAAAGTTCCCAAAGATTTAGAGTCAGCATTAATAATTGGGTTGATGTCCGTTTTTTCATGGCTTTTAAGTTTTACTGAATCTTTTCTTTTGCTAACAGTACTGGCCCCTTGAGCCAGTAACTGTAATTGTGTTTGGATTAATTACACTGGCCTCCGTACTTTCAGCTTGCAATGATCTCATTATATCAGTGTCAGCCTTATTATCCTGTGATGGACCAAGAGACGCAATGGAGTTCAGGGATGCTGTGGGTTTCCCCAACACATTACTCACGTCTGATTGTGTCTCCAATGTTTCCATAGCCCGAATCAAACTGTTCTTAGAAGTGGGGCCAGGTGCCGGTAGATCTAAGATGGCTGCGGTTTCGGATTCATTTTGTCTCTGGCCGCGGCTAATCTTACTCCTGGTGCTCCTCTTCTGCTGGCTCGAATCTTTCATTTGTGACTTCTGTATGCTCCTGGAGGATTCCTCTATCTTTTCTTTCTTGATTGAGCTGAATCCGCCCGACATAGCTGTAGATAATCCCTTCTAAGCAAAGGCCTTTGACGGAGGACTCTCTATATGCGTCTACTCCTCCCGCTCGCCAAGCCACGCCCCCCGCCGTGGATTTTCTATGGGAATTGCAGAAATGACTTCTAAGCCGCGAAATAATGACTTTTTTTACTAAGGTGGTAGGAATGAAACTCAGTGCGGGCTGGATGGGGTCCCCCCTGGGCACCGCAGACCTAAGCTTGTTTAACTCCTACCTCTTAAAGGGACCGAGAAAAAATGACCTTTTCTGCACTCCAATGTAAGTCAATGGGGCGATTTTTTGGCTATGTGCTAGAAATGAAATTCAGTGCGGATTGGATGACAGGCACCCTGGGGACCCAGGATCGGCTTTAGTTTCATGTGTATCTCTTAAGCCGGCAGAGAAAACCCACCTGATATGCGCTCCACACAATTGAATAGAGACGCCGTTGATTTTCTATGGGAATTGCAGAAATGACTTCTAAGCCTCGAAATAATGACTTTTTTTCCTAAGGTGGTAGGAATGAAACTCAGTGCGGGCTGGATGGGGTCCCCCCTGGGCACCGCACACCTAAGCTTGTTTAACTCCTACCTCTTAAAGGGACCGAGAAAAAATGACCTTTTCTGCACTCCAATGTAAGTCAATGGGGCGATTTTTTGGCTATGTGCTAGAAATGAAATTCAGTGCGGATTGGATGACAGGCACCCTGGGGACCCAGGATCGGCTTTAGTTTCACGTGTATCTCTTAAGCCGGCAGAGAAAACCCATCTGATATGCGCTCCACACAATTGAATAGAGACGCCGTTGATTTTCTATGGGAATTGCAGAAATGACTTCTAAGCCTCAAAATAATTACTTTTTTTCCTAAGGTGGTAGGAATGAAACTCAGTGCGGGCTGGATGGGGTCCCCCCTGGGCACCGCAGACCTAAGCTTGTTTAACTCCTACCTCTTAAAGGGACCGAGAAAAAATGACCTTTTCTGCACTCCAATGTAAGTCAATGGGGCGATTTTTTGGCTATGTGCTAGAAATGAAATTCAGTGCGGATTGGATGACAGGCACCCTGGGGACCCAGGATCGGCTTTAGTTTCATGTGTATCTCTTAAGCCGGCAGAGAAAACCCACCTGATATGCGCTCCACACAATTGAATAGAGACGCCGTTGATTTTCTATGGGAATTGCAGAAATGACTTCTAAGCCTCGAAATAATGACTTTTTTTCCTAAGGTGGTAGGAATGAAACTAAGTGCGGGCTGGATGGGGTCCCCCCTGGGCACCGCAGACCTAAGCTTGTTTAACTCCTACCTCTTAAAGGGACCGAGAAAAAAAATGACCTTTTCTGCACTCCAATGTAAGTCAATGGGGCGATTTTTTGGCTATGTGCTAGAAATGAAATTCAGTGCGGATTGGATGACAGGCACCCTGGGGACCCAGGATCGGCTTTAGTTTCATGTGTATCTCTTAAGCCGGCAGAGGAAACCCACCTGATATGCGCTCCACACAATTGAATAGAGACGCCGTTGATTTTCTATGGGAATTGCAGAAATGACTTCTAAGCCTCGAAATAATGACTTTTTTTCCTAAGGTGGTAGGAATGAAACTCAGTGCGGGCTGGATGGGGTCCCCCCTGGGCACCGCAGACCTAAGCTTGTTTAACTCCTACCTCTTAAAGGGACCGAGAAAAAATGACCTTTTCTGCACTCCAATGTAAGTCAATGGGGCGATTTTTTGGCTATGTGCTAGAAATGAAATTCAGTGCGGATTGGATGACAGGCACCCTGGGGACCCAGGATCGGCTTTAGTTTCATGTGTATCTCTTAAGCCGGCAGAGAAAACCCACCTGATATGCGCTCCACACAATTGAATAGAGACACCGTTGATTTTCTATGGGAATTGCAGAAATGACTTCTAAGCCTCGAAATAATGACTTTTTTTCCTAAGGTGGTAGGAATGAAACTCAGTGCGGGCTGGATGGGGTCCCCCCTGGGCACCGCAGACCTAAGCTTGTTTAACTCCTACCTCTTAAAGGGACCGAGAAAAAATGACCTTTTCTGCACTCCAATGTAAGTCAATGGGGCGATTTTTTGGCTATGTGCTAGAAATGAAATTCAGTGCGGATTGGATGACAGGCACCCTGGGGACCCAGGATCGTCTTTATTTTCATGTGTATCTCTTAAGCCGGCAGAGAAAACCCACCTGATATGCGCTCCACACAATTGAATAGAGACGCCGTTGATTTTCTATGGGAATTGCAGAAATGACTTCTAAGCCTCGAAATAATGACTTTTTTTCCTAAGGTGGTAGGAATGAAACTCAGTGCGGGCTGGATGGGGTCCCCCCTGGGCACCGCAGACCTAAGCTTGTTTAACTCCTACCTCTTAAAGGGACCGAGAAAAAATGACCTTTTCTGCACTCCAATGTAAGTCAATGGGGCGATTTTTTGGCTATGTGCTAGAAATGAAATTCAGTGCGGATTGGATGACAGGCACCCTGGGGACCCAGGATCGGCTTTAGTTTCATGTGTATCTCTTAAGCCGGCAGAGAAAACCCACCTGATATGCGCTCCACACAATTGAATAGAGACGCCGTTGATTTTCTATGGGAATTGCAGAAATGACTTCTAAGCCTCGAAATAATGACTTTTTTTCCTAAGGTGGTAGGAATTAAACTCAGTGCGGGCTGGATGGGGTCCCCCCTGGGCACCGCAGACCTAAGCTTGTTTAACTCCTACCTCTTAAAGGGACCGAGAAAAAATGACCTTTTCTGCACTCCAATGTAAGTCAATGGGGCGATTTTTTGGCTATGTGCTAGAAATGAAATTCAGTGCGGATTGGATGACAGGCACCCTGGGGACCCAGGATCGGCTTTAGTTTCATGTGTATCTCTTAAGCCGGCAGAGAAAACCCACCTGATATGCGCTCCACACAATTGAATAGAGACGCCGTTGATTTTCTATGGGAATTGCAGAAATGACTTCTAAGCCTCGAAATAATGACGTTTTTTCCTAAGGTGGTAGGAATTAAACTCAGTGCGGGCTGGATGGGGTCCCCCCTGGGCACCGCAGACCTAAGCTTGTTTAACTCCTACCTCTTAAAGGGACCGAGAAAAAATGACCTTTTCTGCACTCCAATGTAAGTCAATGGGGCGATTTTTTGGCTATGTGCTAGAAATGAAATTCAGTGCGGATTGGATGACAGGCACCCTGGGGACCCAGGATCGGCTTTAGTTTCATGTGTATCTCTTAAGCAGGCAGAGAAAACCCACCTAATATGCGCTCCACACAATTGAATAGAGACGCCGTTGATTTTCTTGCAAATTATATTTTTATTAAAGAGAAGATTTTTAACAATAAACATTAAAACAAAAGAAAGAAAGGAGTGTGATAGAAAGAGATGAGTGCAACTAATTCTAAAATTACAGTACATATTTTCTCATAGGCTATGTTGGTGATCCACAGACACTTCCAAATATCATATTGAAGTTAAGGATTTAAGATATGAAAATAGGGTAATAATGAATGCTTATATAGATGCGAATAATAATTACCAGAGCTTTTATAGTAGCTAAAAGAATATTGTATATTTAACCCTATCCATCCCAAAATAATTGTAAGCTTCTAACTTCAAAATTTACCCTCATACGCTTCGTCGAGATGTCCCTATGGGTCCAAAGCTAGAATTTGAAGCAGCTGCACTCTAAAGAAAAGGGACAAGATAAAGGAAGATATAAAGAAAAATAAAACAAAAAAAGCGTACCGAGTACGCGGGGGGACTAAGTGTGACGATTGTCACAGAGTCTTGTATAAACAAGACAAACTATTGGGGTACGTGGGTTGGGGAACCGGTGGAGTTGCAAAATAGTAGCTTAGTCTTGGCCTAGTTTGCCTTTTTAAATCAACTATTTTTGCTAGCATATAAGATTGTAAATCAGTCGAGCTATATCAATGGGACCATTATTATTAGTAGGGTCATATCAAGGATACTGTATATATAAGCATAATATATATCACCCTGTATATTGCTCTAAGTCCGGCATTTATAGTTGATGGGGAGAGTCAGTACTTTGGTTTGTAATAGACAATCCTCAAAGATCAATAAGCCCATCCATATAGCAATATAAGATGTGTCGAAATATTCATTGTAAGGTTAGATTAATCTTAAATGGAGAGAAAAAAAAGAAAAGCAAATAAAGCAAGAATAAAAATCCAATCAAAGAAATAGGTTATCTCTTTAAATGTTACATATAGAGCTTGCTTATTTTCACCAGAAGAAAGACATCTTTCACATCAGGTGGTTTTCTTCTTTCTTTGGGGAAGAGGATCTGAGGTCATAGTTTCCGGGTCTGATCTAGTAGGAGATCTGAAGCGAGTTTGTGCATAGTAAGATGGTGGAGGCAGGAACATTGTACGATGCAAGTCACACCATTCTTGTAGATGAAGGTTTTTTAAGTTCACAGAGTTCAGAAATTCTGGTAGGTCTTTTGGTTCTCTGAGCGTTGCAATGCCTTCTGAAAGTTTGACCGATAAAGCGAAGGGAAAACCCCATTTATATTTAAGATTCCGTTCCTGACGTTTCTGTGTTAGCGGTTTCAGTGTAGCCCGTAGTCTCAGAGTAAGCAATGAAAGATCATTAAAAAGTTGGATTTTGCTTCCGTTATATTCAATATTTTTGAGTGGTCTCGCTTTAGCCATAATCTCTTCTTTCAGGGTATAATAATGTATCCTGCAGATCACGTCTCTCGGTTTCTTTATATCCATTCCCTTTGGTTTCAATGCTCTATGAGCCCTGTCGAATTCTATATAATTGTCCTGTGATCTGTCTAGAATTTTGTTAAAAATAGATGTTAAAACTCCAATAAGATCGTTAGTTTTCACGTTTTCCGATAAACCTCTTATTCTAATATTATTCCTTCTGCTTCGATTCTCACCATTATCCAGTCTCAAGGTGAGCATATTTTGAGAAGTTTGTAAAGCCTGAGTTGTGCGAATTAAGTAATTTATTTGTTCTTCTTGTTTCGTTTGCATTTTTCCCAATTTTTCTGTGGTATTCTCAATTGTTGTTATATTCTCTTGAACCATACACAAATCTTTTCGCCAAAGTGCTTTCATTTCAATAGTCAGATTATTAATATCCTGCTTTGTGGGAAGTAACGCTAAAAGAGCTTGCAGCTCCGGATAACCCTGTAGAACTTTAATTGCATCTTCTGTTGGTGTTGTGGAGGTAGGATTTAGTAGAGTGGGATTGCATATAACAGAGTGTGATGATGAAGAGGATGTCTCATCTGATGACGAATCAATTCTATTTGTGTAGAAGGATTTATTTAAATTGCGTTTTTTTGGAGTTTGAGAAAGTTTTTTCTTACTAGGTGGTTCTTCCTCCTGATCTGAATCATCAAATGAAATATATTCCTCGGACTCATTAGCATATGGGGATGAACTTTTATATTGTTTAGCACTAGATTGAATCTGCATATCATGTGTATCCTGAAGATCTATATCTTCCATTTTATCTCCCTTGGTAAGTGTAATGGGTATCATATGTTCTTTTAAAGTTCCCAAAGATTTAGAGTCAGCATTAATAATTGGGTTGATGTCCGTTTTTTCATGGCTTTTAAGTTTTACTGAATCTTTTCTTTTGCTAACAGTACTGGCCCCTTGAGCCAGTAACTGTAATTGTGTTTGGATTAATTACACTGGCCTCCGTACTTTCAGCTTGCAATGATCTCATTATATCAGTGTCAGCCTTATTATCCTGTGATGGACCAAGAGACGCAATGGAGTTCAGGGATGCTGTGGGTTTCCCCAACACATTACTCACGTCTGATTGTGTCTCCAATGTTTCCATAGCCCGAATCAAACTGTTCTTAGAAGTGGGGCCAGGTGCCGGTAGATCTAAGATGGCTGCGGTTTCGGATTCATTTTGTCTCTGGCCGCGGCTAATCTTACTCCTGGTGCTCCTCTTCTGCTGGCTCGAATCTTTCATTTGTGACTTCTGTATGCTCCTGGAGGATTCCTCTATCTTTTCTTTCTTGATTGAGCTGAATCCGCCCGACATAGCTGTAGATAATCCCTTCTAAGCAAAGGCCTTTGACGGAGGACTCTCTATATGCGTCTACTCCTCCCGCTCGCCAAGCCACGCCCCCCGCCGTTGATTTTCTATGGGAATTGCAGAAATGACTTCTAAGCCTCGAAATAATGACTTTTTTTTCCTAAGGTGGTAGGAATGAAACACAGTGCGGGCTGGATGGGGTCCCCCCTGGGCACCGCAGACCTAAGCTTGTTTAACTCCTACCTCTTAAAGGGACCGAGAAAAAATGACCGAGAAACTAAAGCCGATCCTGGGTGCCTAGGGTGCCTGTCATCCAATCCGCACTGAATTTCATTTCTAGCACATAGCCAAAAAATCGCCCCATTGACTTACATTGGAGTGCAGAAAAGGTCATTTTTTCTCGGTCCCTTTAAGAGGTAGGAGTTAAACAAGCTTAGGTCTGCGGTGCCCAGGGGGGACCCCATCCAGCCCGCACTGAGTTTCATTCCTACCACCTTAGGAAAAAAAGTCATTATTTCGAGGCTTAGAAGTCATTTCTGCAATTCCCATAGAAAATCAACGGCGGGGGGCGTGGCTTGGCGAGCGGGAGGAGTAGACGCATATAGAGAGTCCTCCGTCAAAGGCCTTTGCTTAGAAGGGATTATCTACAGCTATGTCGGGCGGATTCAGCTCAATCAAGAAAGAAAAGATAGAGGAATCCTCCAGGAGCATACAGAAGTCACAAATGAAAGATTCGAGCCAGCAGAAGAGGAGCACCAGGAGTAAGATTAGCCGCGGCCAGAGACAAAATGAATCCGAAACCGCAGCCATCTTAGATCTACCGGCACCTGGCCCCACTTCTAAGAACAGTTTGATTCGGGCTATGGAAACATTGGAGACACAATCAGACGTGAGTAATGTGTTGGGGAAACCCACAGCATCCCTGAACTCCATTGCGTCTCTTGGTCCATCACAGGATAATAAGGCTGACACTGATATAATGAGATCATTGCAAGCTGAAAGTACGGAGGCCAGTGTAATTAATCCAAACACAATTACAGTTACTGGCTCAAGGGGCCAGTACTGTTAGCAAAAGAAAAGATTCAGTAAAACTTAAAAGCCATGAAAAAACGGACATCAACCCAATTATTAATGCTGACTCTAAATCTTTGGGAACTTTAAAAGAACATATGATACCCATTACACTTACCAAGGGAGATAAAATGGAAGATATAGATCTTCAGGATACACATGATATGCAGATTCAATCTAGTGCTAAACAATATAAAAGTTCATCCCCATATGCTAATGAGTCCGAGGAATATATTTCATTTGATGATTCAGATCAGGAGGAAGAACCACCTAGTAAGAAAAAACTTTCTCAAACTCCAAAAAAACGCAATTTAAATAAATCCTTCTACACAAATAGAATTGATTCGTCATCAGATGAGACATCCTCTTCATCATCACACTCTGTTATATGCAATCCCACTCTACTAAATCCTACCTCCACAACACCAACAGAAGATGCAATTAAAGTTCTACAGGGTCATCCGGAGCTGCAAGCTCTTTTAGCGTTACTTCCCACAAAGCAGGATATTAATAATCTGACTATTGAAATGAAAGCACTTTGGCGAAAAGATTTGTGTATGGTTCAAGAGAATATAACAACAATTGAGAATACCACAGAAAAATTGGGAAAAATGCAAACGAAACAAGAAGAACAAATAAATTACTTAATTCGCACAACACAGGCTTTACAAACTTCTCAAAATATGCTCACCTTGAGACTGGATAATGGTGAGAATCGAAGCAGAAGGAATAATATTAGAATAAGAGGTTTATCGGAAAACGTGAAAACTAACGATCTTATTGGAGTTTTAACATCTATTTTTAACAAAATTCTAGACAGATCACAGGACAATTATATAGAATTCGACAGGGCTCATAGAGCATTGAAACCAAAGGGAATGGATATAAAGAAACCGAGAGACGTGATCTGCAGGATACATTATTATACCCTGAAAGAAGAGATTATGGCTAAAGCGAGACCACTCAAAAATATTGAATATAACGGAAGCAAAATCCAACTTTTTAATGATCTTTCATTGCTTACTCTGAGACTACGGGCTACACTGAAACCGCTAACACAGAAACGTCAGGAACGGAATCTTAAATATAAATGGGGTTTTCCCTTCGCTTTATCGGTCAAACTTTCAGAAGGCATTGCAACGCTCAGAGAACCAAAAGACCTACCAGAATTTCTGAACTCTGTGAACTTAAAAAACCTTCATCTACAAGAATGGTGTGACTTGCATCGTACAATGTTCCTGCCTCCACCATCTTACTATGCACAAACTCGCTTCAGATCTCCTACTAGATCAGACCCGGAAACTATGACCTCAGATCCTCTTCCCCAAAGAAAGAAGAAAACCACCTGATGTGAAAGATGTCTTTCTTCTGGTGAAAATAAGCAAGCTCTATATGTAACATTTAAAGAGATAACCTATTTCTTTGATTGGATTTTTATTCTTGCTTTATTTGCTTTTCTTTTTTTTCTCTCCATTTAAGATTAATCTAACCTTACAATGAATATTTCGACACATCTTATATTGCTATATGGATGGGCTTATTGATCTTTGAGGATTGTCTATTACAAACCAAAGTACTGACTCTCCCCATCAACTATAAATGCCGGACTTAGAGCAATATACAGGGTGATATATATTATGCTTATATATACAGTATCCTTGATATGACCCTACTAATAATAATGGTCCCATTGATATAGCTCGACTGATTTACAATCTTATATGCTAGCAAAAATAGTTGATTTAAAAAGGCAAACTAGGCCAAGACTAAGCTACTATTTTGCAACTCCACCGGTTCCCCAACCCACGTACCCCAATAGTTTGTCTTGTTTATACAAGACTCTGTGACAATCGTCACACTTAGTCCCCCCGCGTACTCGGTACGCTTTTTTTGTTTATTTTTCTTTATATCTTCCTTTATCTTGTCCCTTTTCTTTAGAGTGCAGCTGCTTCAAATTCTAGCTTTGGACCCATAGGGACATCTCGACGAAGCGTATGAGGGTAAATTTTGAAGTTAGAAGCTTACAATTATTTTGGGATGGATAGGGTTAAATATACAATATTCTTTTAGCTACTATAAAAGCTCTGGTAATTATTATTCGCATCTATATAAGCATTCATTATTACCCTATTTTCATATCTTAAATCCTTAACTTCAATATGATATTTGGAAGTGTCTGTGGATCACCAACATAGCCTATGAGAAAATATGTACTGTAATTTTAGAATTAGTTGCACTCATCTCTTTCTATCACACTCCTTTCTTTCTTTTGTTTTAATGTTTATTGTTAAAAATCTTCTCTTTAATAAAAATATAATTTGCAAGAAAATCAACGGCGTCTCTATTCAATTGTGTGGAGCGCATATCAGGTGGGTTTTCTCTGCCTGCTTAAGAGATACACATGAAACTAAAGCCGATCCTGGGTCCCCAGGGTGCCTGTCATCCAATCCGCACTGAATTTCATTTCTAGCACATAGCCAAAAAATCGCCCCATTGACTTACATTGGAGTGCAGAAAAGGTCATTTTTTCTCGGTCCCTTTAAGAGGTAGGAGTTAAACAAGCTTAGGTCTGCGGTGCCCAGGGGGGACCCCATCCAGCCCGCACTGAGTTTAATTCCTACCACCTTAGGAAAAAACGTCATTATTTCGAGGCTTAGAAGTCATTTCTGCAATTCCCATAGAAAATCAACGGCGTCTCTATTCAATTGTGTGGAGCGCATATCAGGTGGGTTTTCTCTGCCGGCTTAAGAGATACACATGAAACTAAAGCCGATCCTGGGTCCCCAGGGTGCCTGTCATCCAATCCGCACTGAATTTCATTTCTAGCACATAGCCAAAAAATCGCCCCATTGACTTACATTGGAGTGCAGAAAAGGTCATTTTTTCTCGGTCCCTTTAAGAGGTAGGAGTTAAACAAGCTTAGGTGTGCGGTGCCCAGGGGGGACCCCATCCAGCCCGCACTGAGTTTAATTCCTACCACCTTAGGAAAAAAAGTCATTATTTCGAGGCTTAGAAGTCATTTCTGCAATTCCCATAGAAAATCAACGGCGTCTCTATTCAATTGTGTGGAGCGCATATCAGGTGGGTTTTCTCTGCCGGCTTAAGAGATACACATGAAACTAAAGCCGATCCTGGGTCCCCAGGGTGCCTGTCATCCAATCCGCACTGAATTTCATTTCTAGCACATAGCCAAAAAATCGCCCCATTGACTTACATTGGAGTGCAGAAAAGGTCATTTTTTCTCGGTCCCTTTAAGAGGTAGGAGTTAAACAAGCTTAGGTGTGCGGTGCCCAGGGGGGACCCCATCCAGCCCGCACTGAGTTTCATTCCTACCACCTTAGGAAAAAAAGTCATTATTTCGAGGCTTAGAAGTCATTTCTGCAATTCCCATAGAAAATTAACGGCGTCTCTATTCAATTGTGTGGAGCGCATATCAGGTGGGTTTTCTCTGCCGGCTTAAGAGATACACATGAAACTAAAGCCGATCCTGGGTCCCCAGGGTGCCTTTCATCCAATCCGCACTGAATTTCATTTCTAGCACATAGCCAAAAAAGCGCCCCATTGACTTACATTGGAGTGCAGAAAAGGTCATTTTTTCTCGGTCCCTTTAAGAGGTAGGAGTTAAACAAGCTTAGGTGTGCGGTGCCCAGGGGGGACCCCATCCAGCCCGCACTGAGTTTCATTCCTACCACCTTAGGAAAAAAAGTCATTATTTCGAGGCTTAGAAGTCATTTCTGCAATTCCCATAGAAAATCAACTGCGTCTCTATTCAATTGTGTGGAGCGCATATCAGGTGGGTTTTCTCTGCCGGCTTAAGAGATACACATGAAACTAAAGCCGATCCTGGGTCCCCAGGGTGCCTGTCATCCAATCCGCACTGAATTTCATTTCTAGCACATAGCCAAAAAATCGCCCCATTGACTTACATTGGAGTGCAGAAAAGGTCATTTTTTCTCGGTCCCTTTAAGAGGTAGGAGTTAAACAAGCTTAGGTGTGCGGTGCCCAGGGGGGACCCCATCCAGCCCGCACTGAATTTCATTCCTCCCACCTTAGGAAAAAAAGTCATTATTTCGAGGCTTAGAAGTCATTTCTGCAATTCCCATAGAAAATCAACGGCGTCTCTATTCAATTGTGTGGAGCGCATATCAGGTGGGTTTTCTCTGCCGGCTTAAGAGATACACATGAAACTAAAGCCGATCCTGGGTCCCCAGGGTGCCTGTCATCCAATCCGCACTGAATTTCATTTCTAGCACATAGCCAAAAAATCGCCCCATTGACTTACATTGGAGTGCAGAAAAGGTCATTTTTTCTCGGTCCCTTTAAGAGGTAGGAGTTAAACAAGCTTAGGTCTGCGGTGCCCAGGGGGGACCCCATCCAGCCCGCACTGAGTTTCATTCCTACCACCTTAGGAAAAAAAGTCATTATTTCGAGGCTTAGAAGTCATTTCTGCAATTCCCATAGAAAATCAACGGCGTCTCTATTCAATTGTGTGGAGCGCATATCAGGTGGGTTTTCTCTGCCGGCTTAAGAGATACACGTAAAACTAAAGCCGATCCTGGGTGCCTAGGGTGCCTGTCATCCAATCCGCACTGAATTTCATTTCTAGCACATAGCCAAAAAATCGCCCCATTGACTTACATTGGAGTGCAGAAAAGGTCATTTTTTCTCGGTCCCTTTAAGAGGTAGGAGTTAAACAAGCTTAGGTGTGCGGTGCCCAGGGGGGACCCCATCAAGCCCGCACTGAGTTTCATTCCTACCACCTTAGGAAAAAAAGTAATAATTTCGAGGCTTAGAAGTCATTTCTGCAATTCCCATAGAAAATCAACGGCGTCTCTATTCAATTGTGTGGAGCGCATATCAGGTGGGTTTTCTCTGCCGGCTTAAGAGATACACGTGAAACTAAAGCCGATCCTGGGTCCCCAGGGTGCCTGTCATCCAATCCGCACTGAATTTCATTTCTAGCACATAGCCAAAAAAACGCCCCATTGACTTGCATTGGAGTGCAGAAAAGGTCATTTTTTCTCGGTCCCTTTAAGAGGTAGGAGTTAAACAAGCTTAGGTGTGCGGTGCCCAGGGGGGACCCCATCCAGCCCGCACTGAGTTTCATTCCTACCACCTTAGGAAAAAAAGTCATTATTTCGAGGCTTAGAAGTCATTTCTGCAATTCCCATAGAAAATCAACGGCGTCTCTATTCAATTGTGTGGAGCACATATCAGGTGGGTTTTCTCTGCCGGCTTAAGAGATACACGTGAAACTAAAGCCGATCCTGGGTGCCTAGGGTGCCTGTCATCCAATCCGCACTGAATTTCATTTCTAGCACATAGCCAAAAAATCGCCCCATTGACTTACATTGGAGTGCAGAAAAGGTCATTTTTTCTCGGTCCCTTTAAGAGGTAGGAGTTAAACAAGCTTAGGTCTGCGGTGCCCAGGGGGGACCCCATCCAGCCCGCACTGAGTTTCATTCCTACCACCTTAGGAAAAAAAAGTCATTATTTCGAGGCTTAGAAGTCATTTCTGCAATTCCCATAGAAAATCAACGGTGTCTCTATTCAATTGTGTGGAGCGCATATCAGGTGGGTTTTCTCTGCCGGCTTAAGAGATACACATGAAACTAAAGCCGATCCTGGGTCCCCAGGGTGCCTGTCATCCAATCCGCACTGAATTTCATTTCTAGCACATAGCCCAAAAATCGCCCCATTGACTTACATTGGAGTGCAGAAAAGGTCATTTTTTCTCGGTCCCTTTAAGAGGTAGGAGTTAAACAAGCTTAGGTCTGCGGTGCCCAGGGGGGACCCCATCCAGCCCGCACTGAGTTTCATTCCTACCACCTTAGGAAAAAAAGTCATTATTTCGAGGCTTAGAAGTCATTTCTGCAATTCCCATAGAGAATCAACGGCGTCTCTATTCAATTGTGTGGAGCGCATATCAGGTGGGTTTTCGCTGCCGGCTTAAGAGATACACATGAAACTAAAGCCGATCCTGGGTCCCCAGGGCGCCTGTCATCCAATCCGCACTGAATTTCATTTCTAGCACATAGCCAAAAAATCGCCCCATTGACTTACATTGGAGTGCAAAAAAGGTCATTTTTTCTCGGTCCCTTTAAGAGGTAGGAGTTAAACAAGCTTATGTCTGCGGTGCCCAGGGGGGACCCCATCCAGCCCGCACTGAGTTTCATTCCTACCACCTTAGAAAAAAAAGTCATTATTTCGAGGCTTAGAAGTCATTTCTGCAATTCCCATAGAAAATCAACGGCGTCTCTATTCAATTGTGTGGAGCGCATATCAGGTGGGTTTTCTCTGCCGGCTTAAGAGATACACATGAAACTAAAGCCGATCCTGGGTCCCCAGGGTGCCTGTCATCCAATCCGCACTGAATTTCATTTCTAGCACATAGCCAAAAAATCGCCCCATTGACTTACATTGGAGTGCAGAAAAGGTCATTTTTTCTCGGTCCCTTTAAGAGGTAGGAGTTAAACAAGCTTAGGTCTGCGGTGCCCAGGGGGGACCCCATCCAGCCCGCACTGAGTTTCATTCCTACCACCTTAGGAAAAAAAGTCATTATTTTGAGGCTTAGAAGTCATTTCTGCAATTCCCATAGAAAATCAACGGCGTCTCTATTCAATTGTGTGGAGCGCATATCAGGTGGGTTTTCTCTGCCGGCTTAAGAGATACACGTGAAACTAAAGCCGATCCTGGGTGCCTAGGGTGCCTGTCATCCAATCCGCACTGAATTTCATTTCTAGCACATAGCCAAAAAATCGCCCCATTGACTTACATTGGAGTGCAGAAAAGGTCATTTTTTCTCGGTCCCTTTAAGAGGTAGGAGTTAAACAAGCTTAGGTCTGCGGTGCCCAGGGGGGACCCCATCCAGCCCGCACTGAGTTTCATTCCTACCACCTTAGGAAAAAAAGTCATTATTTTGAGGCTTAGAAGTCATTTCTGCAATTCCCATAGAAAATCAACGGCGTCTCTATTCAATTGTGTGGAGCGCATATCAGGTGGGTTTTCTCTGCCGGCTTAAGAGATACACGTGAAACTAAAGCCGATCCTGGGTGCCTAGGGTGCCTGTCATCCAATCCGCACTGAATTTCATTTCTAGCACATAGCCAAAAAATCGCCCCATTGACTTACATTGGAGTGCAGAAAAGGTCATTTTTTCTCGGTCCCTTTAAGAGGTAGGAGTTAAACAAGCTTAGGTCTGCGGTGCCCAGGGGGGACCCCATCCAGCCCGCACTGAGTTTCATTCCTACCACCTTAGGAAAAAAAGTCATTATTTTGAGGCTTAGAAGTCATTTCTGCAATTCCCATAGAAAATCAACGGCGTCTCTATTCAATTGTGTGGAGCGCATATCAGGTGGGTTTTCTCTGCCGGCTTAAGAGATACACGTGAAACTAAAGCCGATCCTGGGTGCCTAGGGTGCCTGTCATCCAATCCGCACTGAATTTCATTTCTAGCACATAGCCAAAAAATCGCCCCATTGACTTACATTGGAGTGCAGAAAAGGTCATTTTTTCTCGGTCCCTTTAAGAGGTAGGAGTTAAACAAGCTTAGGTCTGCGGTGCCCAGGGGGGACCCCATCCAGCCCGCACTGAGTTTCATTCCTACCACCTTAGGAAAAAAAGTCATTATTTTGAGGCTTAGAAGTCATTTCTGCAATTCCCATAGAAAATCAACGGCGTCTCTATTCAATTGTGTGGAGCGCATATCAGGTGGGTTTTCTCTGCCGGCTTAAGAGATACACGTGAAACTAAAGCCGATCCTGGGTGCCTAGGGTGCCTGTCATCCAATCCGCACTGAATTTCATTTCTAGCACATAGCCAAAAAATCGCCCCATTGACTTACATTGGAGTGCAGAAAAGGTCATTTTTTCTCGGTCCCTTTAAGAGGTAGGAGTTAAACAAGCTTAGGTCTGCGGTGCCCAGGGGGGACCCCATCCAGCCCGCACTGAGTTTCATTCCTACCACCTTAGGAAAAAAAGTCATTATTTTGAGGCTTAGAAGTCATTTCTGCAATTCCCATAGAAAATCAACGGCGTCTCTATTCAATTGTGTGGAGCGCATATCAGGTGGGTTTTCTCTGCCGGCTTAAGAGATACACGTGAAACTAAAGCCGATCCTGGGTGCCTAGGGTGCCTGTCATCCAATCCGCACTGAATTTCATTTCTAGCACATAGCCAAAAAATCGCCCCATTGACTTACATTGGAGTGCAGAAAAGGTCATTTTTTCTCGGTCCCTTTAAGAGGTAGGAGTTAAACAAGCTTAGGTCTGCGGTGCCCAGGGGGGACCCCATCCAGCCCGCACTGAGTTTCATTCCTACCACCTTAGGAAAAAAAGTCATTATTTTGAGGCTTAGAAGTCATTTCTGCAATTCCCATAGAAAATCAACGGCGTCTCTATTCAATTGTGTGGAGCGCATATCAGGTGGGTTTTCTCTGCCGGCTTAAGAGATACACGTGAAACTAAAGCCGATCCTGGGTGCCTAGGGTGCCTGTCATCCAATCCGCACTGAATTTCATTTCTAGCACATAGCCAAAAAATCGCCCCATTGACTTACATTGGAGTGCAGAAAAGGTCATTTTTTCTCGGTCCCTTTAAGAGGTAGGAGTTAAACAAGCTTAGGTCTGCGGTGCCCAGGGGGGACCCCATCCAGCCCGCACTGAGTTTCATTCCTACCACCTTAGGAAAAAAAGTCATTATTTTGAGGCTTAGAAGTCATTTCTGCAATTCCCATAGAAAATCAACGGCGTCTCTATTCAATTGTGTGGAGCGCATATCAGGTGGGTTTTCTCTGCCGGCTTAAGAGATACACGTGAAACTAAAGCCGATCCTGGGTGCCTAGGGTGCCTGTCATCCAATCCGCACTGAATTTCATTTCTAGCACATAGCCAAAAAATCGCCCCATTGACTTACATTGGAGTGCAGAAAAGGTCATTTTTTCTCGGTCCCTTTAAGAGGTAGGAGTTAAACAAGCTTAGGTCTGCGGTGCCCAGGGGGGACCCCATCCAGCCCGCACTGAGTTTCATTCCTACCACCTTAGGAAAAAAAGTCATTATTTTGAGGCTTAGAAGTCATTTCTGCAATTCCCATAGAAAATCAACGGCGTCTCTATTCAATTGTGTGGAGCGCATATCAGGTGGGTTTTCTCTGCCGGCTTAAGAGATACACGTGAAACTAAAGCCGATCCTGGGTGCCTAGGGTGCCTGTCATCCAATCCGCACTGAATTTCATTTCTAGCACATAGCCAAAAAATCGCCCCATTGACTTACATTGGAGTGCAGAAAAGGTCATTTTTTCTCGGTCCCTTTAAGAGGTAGGAGTTAAACAAGCTTAGGTCTGCGGTGCCCAGGGGGGACCCCATCCAGCCCGCACTGAGTTTCATTCCTACCACCTTAGGAAAAAAAGTCATTATTTTGAGGCTTAGAAGTCATTTCTGCAATTCCCATAGAAAATCAACGGCGTCTCTATTCAATTGTGTGGAGCGCATATCAGGTGGGTTTTCTCTGCCGGCTTAAGAGATACACGTGAAACTAAAGCCGATCCTGGGTGCCTAGGGTGCCTGTCATCCAATCCGCACTGAATTTCATTTCTAGCACATAGCCAAAAAATCGCCCCATTGACTTACATTGGAGTGCAGAAAAGGTCATTTTTTCTCGGTCCCTTTAAGAGGTAGGAGTTAAACAAGCTTAGGTCTGCGGTGCCCAGGGGGGACCCCATCCAGCCCGCACTGAGTTTCATTCCTACCACCTTAGGAAAAAAAGTCATTATTTTGAGGCTTAGAAGTCATTTCTGCAATTCCCATAGAAAATCAACGGCGTCTCTATTCAATTGTGTGGAGCGCATATCAGGTGGGTTTTCTCTGCCGGCTTAAGAGATACACGTGAAACTAAAGCCGATCCTGGGTGCCTAGGGTGCCTGTCATCCAATCCGCACTGAATTTCATTTCTAGCACATAGCCAAAAAATCGCCCCATTGACTTACATTGGAGTGCAGAAAAGGTCATTTTTTCTCGGTCCCTTTAAGAGGTAGGAGTTAAACAAGCTTAGGTCTGCGGTGCCCAGGGGGGACCCCATCCAGCCCGCACTGAGTTTCATTCCTACCACCTTAGGAAAAAAAGTCATTATTTTGAGGCTTAGAAGTCATTTCTGCAATTCCCATAGAAAATCAACGGCGTCTCTATTCAATTGTGTGGAGCGCATATCAGGTGGGTTTTCTCTGCCGGCTTAAGAGATACACGTGAAACTAAAGCCGATCCTGGGTGCCTAGGGTGCCTGTCATCCAATCCGCACTGAATTTCATTTCTAGCACATAGCCAAAAAATCGCCCCATTGACTTACATTGGAGTGCAGAAAAGGTCATTTTTTCTCGGTCCCTTTAAGAGGTAGGAGTTAAACAAGCTTAGGTCTGCGGTGCCCAGGGGGGACCCCATCCAGCCCGCACTGAGTTTCATTCCTACCACCTTAGGAAAAAAAGTCATTATTTTGAGGCTTAGAAGTCATTTCTGCAATTCCCATAGAAAATCAACGGCGTCTCTATTCAATTGTGTGGAGCGCATATCAGGTGGGTTTTCTCTGCCGGCTTAAGAGATACACGTGAAACTAAAGCCGATCCTGGGTGCCTAGGGTGCCTGTCATCCAATCCGCACTGAATTTCATTTCTAGCACATAGCCAAAAAATCGCCCCATTGACTTACATTGGAGTGCAGAAAAGGTCATTTTTTCTCGGTCCCTTTAAGAGGTAGGAGTTAAACAAGCTTAGGTCTGCGGTGCCCAGGGGGGACCCCATCCAGCCCGCACTGAGTTTCATTCCTACCACCTTAGGAAAAAAAGTCATTATTTTGAGGCTTAGAAGTCATTTCTGCAATTCCCATAGAAAATCAACGGCGTCTCTATTCAATTGTGTGGAGCGCATATCAGGTGGGTTTTCTCTGCCGGCTTAAGAGATACACGTGAAACTAAAGCCGATCCTGGGTGCCTAGGGTGCCTGTCATCCAATCCGCACTGAATTTCATTTCTAGCACATAGCCAAAAAATCGCCCCATTGACTTACATTGGAGTGCAGAAAAGGTCATTTTTTCTCGGTCCCTTTAAGAGGTAGGAGTTAAACAAGCTTAGGTCTGCGGTGCCCAGGGGGGACCCCATCCAGCCCGCACTGAGTTTCATTCCTACCACCTTAGGAAAAAAAGTCATTATTTTGAGGCTTAGAAGTCATTTCTGCAATTCCCATAGAAAATCAACGGCGTCTCTATTCAATTGTGTGGAGCGCATATCAGGTGGGTTTTCTCTGCCGGCTTAAGAGATACACGTGAAACTAAAGCCGATCCTGGGTGCCTAGGGTGCCTGTCATCCAATCCGCACTGAATTTCATTTCTAGCACATAGCCAAAAAATCGCCCCATTGACTTACATTGGAGTGCAGAAAAGGTCATTTTTTCTCGGTCCCTTTAAGAGGTAGGAGTTAAACAAGCTTAGGTCTGCGGTGCCCAGGGGGGACCCCATCCAGCCCGCACTGAGTTTCATTCCTACCACCTTAGGAAAAAAAGTCATTATTTTGAGGCTTAGAAGTCATTTCTGCAATTCCCATAGAAAATCAACGGCGTCTCTATTCAATTGTGTGGAGCGCATATCAGGTGGGTTTTCTCTGCCGGCTTAAGAGATACACGTGAAACTAAAGCCGATCCTGGGTGCCTAGGGTGCCTGTCATCCAATCCGCACTGAATTTCATTTCTAGCACATAGCCAAAAAATCGCCCCATTGACTTACATTGGAGTGCAGAAAAGGTCATTTTTTCTCGGTCCCTTTAAGAGGTAGGAGTTAAACAAGCTTAGGTCTGCGGTGCCCAGGGGGGACCCCATCCAGCCCGCACTGAGTTTCATTCCTACCACCTTAGGAAAAAAAGTCATTATTTTGAGGCTTAGAAGTCATTTCTGCAATTCCCATAGAAAATCAACGGCGTCTCTATTCAATTGTGTGGAGCGCATATCAGGTGGGTTTTCTCTGCCGGCTTAAGAGATACACGTGAAACTAAAGCCGATCCTGGGTGCCTAGGGTGCCTGTCATCCAATCCGCACTGAATTTCATTTCTAGCACATAGCCAAAAAATCGCCCCATTGACTTACATTGGAGTGCAGAAAAGGTCATTTTTTCTCGGTCCCTTTAAGAGGTAGGAGTTAAACAAGCTTAGGTCTGCGGTGCCCAGGGGGGACCCCATCCAGCCCGCACTGAGTTTCATTCCTACCACCTTAGGAAAAAAAGTCATTATTTTGAGGCTTAGAAGTCATTTCTGCAATTCCCATAGAAAATCAACGGCGTCTCTATTCAATTGTGTGGAGCGCATATCAGGTGGGTTTTCTCTGCCGGCTTAAGAGATACACGTGAAACTAAAGCCGATCCTGGGTGCCTAGGGTGCCTGTCATCCAATCCGCACTGAATTTCATTTCTAGCACATAGCCAAAAAATCGCCCCATTGACTTACATTGGAGTGCAGAAAAGGTCATTTTTTCTCGGTCCCTTTAAGAGGTAGGAGTTAAACAAGCTTAGGTCTGCGGTGCCCAGGGGGGACCCCATCCAGCCCGCACTGAGTTTCATTCCTACCACCTTAGGAAAAAAAGTCATTATTTTGAGGCTTAGAAGTCATTTCTGCAATTCCCATAGAAAATCAACGGCGTCTCTATTCAATTGTGTGGAGCGCATATCAGGTGGGTTTTCTCTGCCGGCTTAAGAGATACACGTGAAACTAAAGCCGATCCTGGGTGCCTAGGGTGCCTGTCATCCAATCCGCACTGAATTTCATTTCTAGCACATAGCCAAAAAATCGCCCCATTGACTTACATTGGAGTGCAGAAAAGGTCATTTTTTCTCGGTCCCTTTAAGAGGTAGGAGTTAAACAAGCTTAGGTCTGCGGTGCCCAGGGGGGACCCCATCCAGCCCGCACTGAGTTTCATTCCTACCACCTTAGGAAAAAAAGTCATTATTTTGAGGCTTAGAAGTCATTTCTGCAATTCCCATAGAAAATCAACGGCGTCTCTATTCAATTGTGTGGAGCGCATATCAGGTGGGTTTTCTCTGCCGGCTTAAGAGATACACGTGAAACTAAAGCCGATCCTGGGTGCCTAGGGTGCCTGTCATCCAATCCGCACTGAATTTCATTTCTAGCACATAGCCAAAAAATCGCCCCATTGACTTACATTGGAGTGCAGAAAAGGTCATTTTTTCTCGGTCCCTTTAAGAGGTAGGAGTTAAACAAGCTTAGGTCTGCGGTGCCCAGGGGGGACCCCATCCAGCCCGCACTGAGTTTCATTCCTACCACCTTAGGAAAAAAAGTCATTATTTTGAGGCTTAGAAGTCATTTCTGCAATTCCCATAGAAAATCAACGGCGTCTCTATTCAATTGTGTGGAGCGCATATCAGGTGGGTTTTCTCTGCCGGCTTAAGAGATACACGTGAAACTAAAGCCGATCCTGGGTGCCTAGGGTGCCTGTCATCCAATCCGCACTGAATTTCATTTCTAGCACATAGCCAAAAAATCGCCCCATTGACTTACATTGGAGTGCAGAAAAGGTCATTTTTTCTCGGTCCCTTTAAGAGGTAGGAGTTAAACAAGCTTAGGTCTGCGGTGCCCAGGGGGGACCCCATCCAGCCCGCACTGAGTTTCATTCCTACCACCTTAGGAAAAAAAGTCATTATTTTGAGGCTTAGAAGTCATTTCTGCAATTCCCATAGAAAATCAACGGCGTCTCTATTCAATTGTGTGGAGCGCATATCAGGTGGGTTTTCTCTGCCGGCTTAAGAGATACACGTGAAACTAAAGCCGATCCTGGGTGCCTAGGGTGCCTGTCATCCAATCCGCACTGAATTTCATTTCTAGCACATAGCCAAAAAATCGCCCCATTGACTTACATTGGAGTGCAGAAAAGGTCATTTTTTCTCGGTCCCTTTAAGAGGTAGGAGTTAAACAAGCTTAGGTCTGCGGTGCCCAGGGGGGACCCCATCCAGCCCGCACTGAGTTTCATTCCTACCACCTTAGGAAAAAAAGTCATTATTTTGAGGCTTAGAAGTCATTTCTGCAATTCCCATAGAAAATCAACGGCGTCTCTATTCAATTGTGTGGAGCGCATATCAGGTGGGTTTTCTCTGCCGGCTTAAGAGATACACGTGAAACTAAAGCCGATCCTGGGTGCCTAGGGTGCCTGTCATCCAATCCGCACTGAATTTCATTTCTAGCACATAGCCAAAAAATCGCCCCATTGACTTACATTGGAGTGCAGAAAAGGTCATTTTTTCTCGGTCCCTTTAAGAGGTAGGAGTTAAACAAGCTTAGGTCTGCGGTGCCCAGGGGGGACCCCATCCAGCCCGCACTGAGTTTCATTCCTACCACCTTAGGAAAAAAAGTCATTATTTTGAGGCTTAGAAGTCATTTCTGCAATTCCCATAGAAAATCAACGGCGTCTCTATTCAATTGTGTGGAGCGCATATCAGGTGGGTTTTCTCTGCCGGCTTAAGAGATACACGTGAAACTAAAGCCGATCCTGGGTGCCTAGGGTGCCTGTCATCCAATCCGCACTGAATTTCATTTCTAGCACATAGCCAAAAAATCGCCCCATTGACTTACATTGGAGTGCAGAAAAGGTCATTTTTTCTCGGTCCCTTTAAGAGGTAGGAGTTAAACAAGCTTAGGTCTGCGGTGCCCAGGGGGGACCCCATCCAGCCCGCACTGAGTTTCATTCCTACCACCTTAGGAAAAAAAGTCATTATTTTGAGGCTTAGAAGTCATTTCTGCAATTCCCATAGAAAATCAACGGCGTCTCTATTCAATTGTGTGGAGCGCATATCAGGTGGGTTTTCTCTGCCGGCTTAAGAGATACACGTGAAACTAAAGCCGATCCTGGGTGCCTAGGGTGCCTGTCATCCAATCCGCACTGAATTTCATTTCTAGCACATAGCCAAAAAATCGCCCCATTGACTTACATTGGAGTGCAGAAAAGGTCATTTTTTCTCGGTCCCTTTAAGAGGTAGGAGTTAAACAAGCTTAGGTCTGCGGTGCCCAGGGGGGACCCCATCCAGCCCGCACTGAGTTTCATTCCTACCACCTTAGGAAAAAAAGTCATTATTTTGAGGCTTAGAAGTCATTTCTGCAATTCCCATAGAAAATCAACGGCGTCTCTATTCAATTGTGTGGAGCGCATATCAGGTGGGTTTTCTCTGCCGGCTTAAGAGATACACGTGAAACTAAAGCCGATCCTGGGTGCCTAGGGTGCCTGTCATCCAATCCGCACTGAATTTCATTTCTAGCACATAGCCAAAAAATCGCCCCATTGACTTACATTGGAGTGCAGAAAAGGTCATTTTTTCTCGGTCCCTTTAAGAGGTAGGAGTTAAACAAGCTTAGGTCTGCGGTGCCCAGGGGGGACCCCATCCAGCCCGCACTGAGTTTCATTCCTACCACCTTAGGAAAAAAAGTCATTATTTTGAGGCTTAGAAGTCATTTCTGCAATTCCCATAGAAAATCAACGGCGTCTCTATTCAATTGTGTGGAGCGCATATCAGGTGGGTTTTCTCTGCCGGCTTAAGAGATACACGTGAAACTAAAGCCGATCCTGGGTGCCTAGGGTGCCTGTCATCCAATCCGCACTGAATTTCATTTCTAGCACATAGCCAAAAAATCGCCCCATTGACTTACATTGGAGTGCAGAAAAGGTCATTTTTTCTCGGTCCCTTTAAGAGGTAGGAGTTAAACAAGCTTAGGTCTGCGGTGCCCAGGGGGGACCCCATCCAGCCCGCACTGAGTTTCATTCCTACCACCTTAGGAAAAAAAGTCATTATTTTGAGGCTTAGAAGTCATTTCTGCAATTCCCATAGAAAATCAACGGCGTCTCTATTCAATTGTGTGGAGCGCATATCAGGTGGGTTTTCTCTGCCGGCTTAAGAGATACACGTGAAACTAAAGCCGATCCTGGGTGCCTAGGGTGCCTGTCATCCAATCCGCACTGAATTTCATTTCTAGCACATAGCCAAAAAATCGCCCCATTGACTTACATTGGAGTGCAGAAAAGGTCATTTTTTCTCGGTCCCTTTAAGAGGTAGGAGTTAAACAAGCTTAGGTCTGCGGTGCCCAGGGGGGACCCCATCCAGCCCGCACTGAGTTTCATTCCTACCACCTTAGGAAAAAAAGTCATTATTTTGAGGCTTAGAAGTCATTTCTGCAATTCCCATAGAAAATCAACGGCGTCTCTATTCAATTGTGTGGAGCGCATATCAGGTGGGTTTTCTCTGCCGGCTTAAGAGATACACGTGAAACTAAAGCCGATCCTGGGTGCCTAGGGTGCCTGTCATCCAATCCGCACTGAATTTCATTTCTAGCACATAGCCAAAAAATCGCCCCATTGACTTACATTGGAGTGCAGAAAAGGTCATTTTTTCTCGGTCCCTTTAAGAGGTAGGAGTTAAACAAGCTTAGGTCTGCGGTGCCCAGGGGGGACCCCATCCAGCCCGCACTGAGTTTCATTCCTACCACCTTAGGAAAAAAAGTCATTATTTTGAGGCTTAGAAGTCATTTCTGCAATTCCCATAGAAAATCAACGGCGTCTCTATTCAATTGTGTGGAGCGCATATCAGGTGGGTTTTCTCTGCCGGCTTAAGAGATACACGTGAAACTAAAGCCGATCCTGGGTGCCTAGGGTGCCTGTCATCCAATCCGCACTGAATTTCATTTCTAGCACATAGCCAAAAAATCGCCCCATTGACTTACATTGGAGTGCAGAAAAGGTCATTTTTTCTCGGTCCCTTTAAGAGGTAGGAGTTAAACAAGCTTAGGTCTGCGGTGCCCAGGGGGGACCCCATCCAGCCCGCACTGAGTTTCATTCCTACCACCTTAGGAAAAAAAGTCATTATTTTGAGGCTTAGAAGTCATTTCTGCAATTCCCATAGAAAATCAACGGCGTCTCTATTCAATTGTGTGGAGCGCATATCAGGTGGGTTTTCTCTGCCGGCTTAAGAGATACACGTGAAACTAAAGCCGATCCTGGGTGCCTAGGGTGCCTGTCATCCAATCCGCACTGAATTTCATTTCTAGCACATAGCCAAAAAATCGCCCCATTGACTTACATTGGAGTGCAGAAAAGGTCATTTTTTCTCGGTCCCTTTAAGAGGTAGGAGTTAAACAAGCTTAGGTCTGCGGTGCCCAGGGGGGACCCCATCCAGCCCGCACTGAGTTTCATTCCTACCACCTTAGGAAAAAAAGTCATTATTTTGAGGCTTAGAAGTCATTTCTGCAATTCCCATAGAAAATCAACGGCGTCTCTATTCAATTGTGTGGAGCGCATATCAGGTGGGTTTTCTCTGCCGGCTTAAGAGATACACGTGAAACTAAAGCCGATCCTGGGTGCCTAGGGTGCCTGTCATCCAATCCGCACTGAATTTCATTTCTAGCACATAGCCAAAAAATCGCCCCATTGACTTACATTGGAGTGCAGAAAAGGTCATTTTTTCTCGGTCCCTTTAAGAGGTAGGAGTTAAACAAGCTTAGGTCTGCGGTGCCCAGGGGGGACCCCATCCAGCCCGCACTGAGTTTCATTCCTACCACCTTAGGAAAAAAAGTCATTATTTTGAGGCTTAGAAGTCATTTCTGCAATTCCCATAGAAAATCAACGGCGTCTCTATTCAATTGTGTGGAGCGCATATCAGGTGGGTTTTCTCTGCCGGCTTAAGAGATACACGTGAAACTAAAGCCGATCCTGGGTGCCTAGGGTGCCTGTCATCCAATCCGCACTGAATTTCATTTCTAGCACATAGCCAAAAAATCGCCCCATTGACTTACATTGGAGTGCAGAAAAGGTCATTTTTTCTCGGTCCCTTTAAGAGGTAGGAGTTAAACAAGCTTAGGTCTGCGGTGCCCAGGGGGGACCCCATCCAGCCCGCACTGAGTTTCATTCCTACCACCTTAGGAAAAAAAGTCATTATTTTGAGGCTTAGAAGTCATTTCTGCAATTCCCATAGAAAATCAACGGCGTCTCTATTCAATTGTGTGGAGCGCATATCAGGTGGGTTTTCTCTGCCGGCTTAAGAGATACACGTGAAACTAAAGCCGATCCTGGGTGCCTAGGGTGCCTGTCATCCAATCCGCACTGAATTTCATTTCTAGCACATAGCCAAAAAATCGCCCCATTGACTTACATTGGAGTGCAGAAAAGGTCATTTTTTCTCGGTCCCTTTAAGAGGTAGGAGTTAAACAAGCTTAGGTCTGCGGTGCCCAGGGGGGACCCCATCCAGCCCGCACTGAGTTTCATTCCTACCACCTTAGGAAAAAAAGTCATTATTTTGAGGCTTAGAAGTCATTTCTGCAATTCCCATAGAAAATCAACGGCGTCTCTATTCAATTGTGTGGAGCGCATATCAGGTGGGTTTTCTCTGCCGGCTTAAGAGATACACGTGAAACTAAAGCCGATCCTGGGTGCCTAGGGTGCCTGTCATCCAATCCGCACTGAATTTCATTTCTAGCACATAGCCAAAAAATCGCCCCATTGACTTACATTGGAGTGCAGAAAAGGTCATTTTTTCTCGGTCCCTTTAAGAGGTAGGAGTTAAACAAGCTTAGGTCTGCGGTGCCCAGGGGGGACCCCATCCAGCCCGCACTGAGTTTCATTCCTACCACCTTAGGAAAAAAAGTCATTATTTTGAGGCTTAGAAGTCATTTCTGCAATTCCCATAGAAAATCAACGGCGTCTCTATTCAATTGTGTGGAGCGCATATCAGGTGGGTTTTCTCTGCCGGCTTAAGAGATACACGTGAAACTAAAGCCGATCCTGGGTGCCTAGGGTGCCTGTCATCCAATCCGCACTGAATTTCATTTCTAGCACATAGCCAAAAAATCGCCCCATTGACTTACATTGGAGTGCAGAAAAGGTCATTTTTTCTCGGTCCCTTTAAGAGGTAGGAGTTAAACAAGCTTAGGTCTGCGGTGCCCAGGGGGGACCCCATCCAGCCCGCACTGAGTTTCATTCCTACCACCTTAGGAAAAAAAGTCATTATTTTGAGGCTTAGAAGTCATTTCTGCAATTCCCATAGAAAATCAACGGCGTCTCTATTCAATTGTGTGGAGCGCATATCAGGTGGGTTTTCTCTGCCGGCTTAAGAGATACACGTGAAACTAAAGCCGATCCTGGGTGCCTAGGGTGCCTGTCATCCAATCCGCACTGAATTTCATTTCTAGCACATAGCCAAAAAATCGCCCCATTGACTTACATTGGAGTGCAGAAAAGGTCATTTTTTCTCGGTCCCTTTAAGAGGTAGGAGTTAAACAAGCTTAGGTCTGCGGTGCCCAGGGGGGACCCCATCCAGCCCGCACTGAGTTTCATTCCTACCACCTTAGGAAAAAAAGTCATTATTTTGAGGCTTAGAAGTCATTTCTGCAATTCCCATAGAAAATCTACGGCGTCTCTATTCAATTGTGTGGAGCGCATATCAGGTGGGTTTTCTCTGCCGGCTTAAGAGATGCACGTGAAACTAAAGCCGATCCTGGGTGCCTAGGGTGCCTGTCATCCAATCCGCACTGAATTTCATTTCTAGCACATAGCCAAAAATCGCCCCATTGACTTACATTGGAGTGCAGAAAAGGTCATTTTTTCTCGGTCCCTTTAAGAGGTAGGAGTTAAACAAGCTTAGGTGTGCGGTGCCCAGGGGGACCCCATCCAGCCCGCACTGAGTTTCATTCCTACCACTTTAGGAAAAAAAGTCATTATTTCGAGGCTTAGAAGTCATTTCTGCAATTCCCATAGAAAATCAACGGCGTCTCTATTTAATTGTGTGGAGCGCATATCAGGTGGGTTTTCTCTGCCGGCTTAAGAGATACACGTGAAACTAAAGCCGATCCTGGGTGCCTAGGGTGCCTGTCATCCAATCCGCACTGAATTTCATTTCTAGCACATAGCCAAAAAATCGCCCCATTGACTTACATTGGAGTGCAGAAAAGGTCATTTTTTCTCGGTCCCTTTAAGAGGTAGGAGTTAAACAAGCTTAGGTCTGCGGTGCCCAGGGGGGACCCCGTCCAGCCCGCACTGAGTTTCATTCCTACCACCTTAGGAAAAAAAGTCATTATTTTGAGGCTTAGAAGTCATTTCTGCAATTCCCATTCTCTATGCAATAGCTTAAGAGATAAAGCCGATCCTGTTAGGGTGCCTGTCTCTCTCATTTAGGAGTTAAACAAGCTTAGGAGCCAGCACTGAGTCATTTCTGCAATTCCCATAGAAAATCAACGGCGTCTCTATTCAATTGTGTGGAGCGCATATCAGGTGGGTTTTCTCTGCCGGCTTAAGAGATACACGTGAAACTAAAGCCGATCCTGGGTGCCTAGGGTGCCTGTCATCCAATCCGCACTGAATTTCATTTCTAGCACATAGCCAAAAAATCGCCCCATTGACTTACATTGGAGTGCAGAAAAGGTCATTTTTTCTCGGTCCCTTTAAGAGGTAGGAGTTAAACAAGCTTAGGTCTGCGGTGCCCAGGGGGGACCCCATCCAGCCCGCACTGAGTTTCATTCCTACCACCTTAGGAAAAAAAGTCATTATTTTGAGGCTTAGAAGTCATTTCTGCAATTCCCATAGAAAATCAACGGCGTCTCTATTCAATTGTGTGGAGCGCATATCAGGTGGGTTTTCTCTGCCGGCTTAAGAGATACACGTGAAACTAAAGCCGATCCTGGGTGCCTAGGGTGCCTGTCATCCAATCCGCACTGAATTTCATTTCTAGCACATAGCCAAAAAATCGCCCCATTGACTTACATTGGAGTGCAGAAAAGGTCATTTTTTCTCGGTCCCTTTAAGAGGTAGGAGTTAAACAAGCTTAGGTCTGCGGTGCCCAGGGGGGACCCCATCCAGCCCGCACTGAGTTTCATTCCTACCACCTTAGGAAAAAAAGTCATTATTTTGAGGCTTAGAAGTCATTTCTGCAATTCCCATAGAAAATCAACGGCGTCTCTATTCAATTGTGTGGAGCGCATATCAGGTGGGTTTTCTCTGCCGGCTTAAGAGATACACGTGAAACTAAAGCCGATCCTGGGTGCCTAGGGTGCCTGTCATCCAATCCGCACTGAATTTCATTTCTAGCACATAGCCAAAAAATCGCCCCATTGACTTACATTGGAGTGCAGAAAAGGTCATTTTTTCTCGGTCCCTTTAAGAGGTAGGAGTTAAACAAGCTTAGGTCTGCGGTGCCCAGGGGGACCCCATCCAGCCCGCACTGAGTTTCATTCCTACCACCTTAGGAAAAAAAGTCATTATTTTGAGGCTTAGAAGTCATTTCTGCAATTCCCATAGAAAATCAACGGCGTCTCTATTCAATTGTGTGGAGCGCATATCAGGTGGGTTTTCTCTGCCGGCTTAAGAGATACACATGAAACTAAAGCCGATCCTGGGTGCCTAGGGTGCCTGTCATCCAATCCGCACTGAATTTCATTTCTAGCACATAGCCAAAAAATCGCCCCATTGACTTACATTGGAGTGCAGAAAAGGTCATTTTTTCTCGGTCCCTTTAAGAGGTAGGAGTTAAACAAGCTTAGGTCTGCGGTGCCCAGGGGGGACCCCATCCAGCCCGCACTGAGTTTCATTCCTACCACCTTAGGAAAAAAAGTCATTATTTTGAGGCTTAGAAGTCATTTCTGCAATTCCCATAGAAAATCAACGGCGTCTCTATTCAATTGTGTGGAGCGCATATCAGGTGGGTTTTCTCTGCCGGCTTAAGAGATACACATGAAACTAAAGCCGATCCTGGGTGCCCAGGGTGCCTGTCATCCAATCCGCACTGAATTTCATTTCTTTATATATATTGTTGCACTAGGCAACGATTACCAGTTCCCTATGGAATTTAAAACTTATTTTTTCTTATTTAGAAATTAGTAACTACAACAAGTGCTAATATTTGCAGTGCTATTAGATAAAATAGTACAGCTGCGGGTTTCACCGTAATGTAGTGATCAGTATGTAGGATAACTAAAGCGCTATTCACATGCGTGCGTCTGTGATAGATCAATGGCGTGATAGCGCTATTGGAAAAATGATTTTCCAAACTAGAAGGAGAGTATAGTCCTCTTGTAATTATCGAGGTACATTATACTGACAGAACGTTAGCGCTCGCAAATTGATCGCGGAGGGTCGAACAGCATTTTTATACACAAGTCTTGAATGAGAGCTACTGTTCTATGAAAAATCGCCGGCCGGCATTATATTGTATCAAAGCTCAATGGTAAGACTTTAAGGTATATGAGTGCATACAGCGTAACAAGGTAGGCATTTAATTATCAGCAGTTTTGAACAACGCATTCAATAGGATCAAGGACGCAGCACTAAGTGCCGTACTGTGTGCCTAAATAAAGGATGGATTGCTGACAAATATACTATGCTCTAAGTAGGGTCTAAATGATACTATGTGCTGGGCACCTCAAGCACAAAATGTGTATTGGAGGTGCGCAACGGGAAGTGTTGCGGTGCTAACTGTGTAAGATAGCCGATCGGGTAGGCAGACTGCGGTACCCGTAGCTATAGCGGCAGCCGCTTCTAATAGTGCTGTATACGGATATACTGATGTTACGGATGTATCACAATCGTGATTAGAACACTGATAGAGATCGGTTTCCCATACTGCTAACTAGTTTAAAATGTCATGCCTGATGGACTGCTAGTAGTTTCGCCAGATACACTGGCGTTATCAAAGGTAGGCATCAAGGGGGGTGGGGCTAAGAAGGTTTAAATACTTTTAGTCCGTGATTTGACCCCCAGGTCAAAACAGTGTTATCCTATGTGAGTGTGGTACTGTATCGAGGCTTGGATTATCGACCGCATCCTGCCTCTGATTGGTTGAAGTCAGTTTCGATTCAAACTGGCCGGCGCGAAAAATGTAGAGCTACCGCCCTCTAGCCGTTTGCCTGACGTATCATGCGCTAATGCGCATGTCTAAGCACTTAGACGCTAGTGCTCTGCGGCGGGTGGTTTGCGCATGTGCAGGCACTTAGTCTTTGTGTCAGAGAGATAGAAGGGGATTAAGGAACTGCGCATGTATATGGACTTAGTCTCAGTCCGACATGATGAATGAACTGCGCCTGTTTTCGGACTCATTATAGATCGCGGAAGACCGGGAGTTATGTAAAAGGTATATCATTAATGTTGCATCGTTTAAATCAAATAAGTCTTGTCCGGATTTGGTTGGTAATGAATTACAATGTAATACGTAGTACAGGTAGTAATGTACATGATTGTTGGTGTTCTTAGCATAAGAGAGAGATAGTAAATATATTTTTAGCAACAATTAGGTTGTTGTTATATGATGATAGGTATAGTTGTGACACAACAGAAATTTATATCGTTAATTTTGTTATAGCAAAAATCTCAGAATGGAAACATTTGCGTCGGAGATGTGTTAGTTATTTTAACTCTGATGTTATTATATAATGATAAATGTTGTTTGACATAACAAAGGTATTAATCGATATAATTAATTTGGTTATAACAATGAATTTCGAAGTGAAATTATTTGCACAAGAAATATGTTGTTGCTTATTAGGGCTCTATTAACATCCATGTATGGCTGGACAGTAATCTCCCGGTCAGTATTTGTTAGGAATGGACGGGGGGGGGGGGGGGGGGGGGGGGGGGGGGG